>NW_018127951.1:1522566-1524375 GCF_001952655.1 Monopterus albus
ATTGTTTTCAGTATGGACAGTGTTTGTCCATCATTATGTATAAAACATTGAGTAAGATGTGGGGACAGGCTCAGCTGGGCATGACCCACAATGGCATCCAATTTACACCTTGTATTGGTTTACCCTCTGTGCTCCTCTGGCTTTAAATAGCTAATATACTGAGTAGAGAGTGTGCAGTGGAGCCCTGCCTGTGCACAATATTACCAAGAGGTCAGCCTCACTTTTTACCTCATGGGGCACACGTATTTTAATTTAATAAAGTTCAGCACTTTGCTCAGGCAGCCTTTGTGAAAATTCCAGCCCAAGATGGATGATAGTTATTTTAATTAGCTCTGGTGTCCTAAAGTTGACTTTTAATCTCTTTTGTGTCAGTGTTCAGTGTTTCTGATTTGAACCTGCTTCATCAGACACATAAACACGCTGGTTATTTAAGCAAATATACTCTAGATGTTTACAGATTAACATGCTTCTCCTCTACAGTGTCTGTAACAGACCTTTTTCATCCATGAGTGCATTTACATAGACATGAGTATCTCAGTTATGACTGGGTTTTTGAAGTATCTCGTTATTATGTTTGTAGATATAAACATATCATGTTCATCTTTGCAGAAAATGACATGACAAAAACCCTTATTGACACATTACAATGAGAACACAAAGCTAGTGGAACAGATCTGAGTCACAGTGCTTACTCTTTTATCTTCTTCTTCTACTTTCAGCTGATCCCGTTAGGGGTCGCCACAATGAATCATCAGTTCCCACTGAACTGATGATTCACACGTTAAAATGACATGTTTTTACGCAGGATGCTCTTCCGGATAATGTCTAATTTAGTCACCAATCAATCTAAGTGGCATGTCTTTGGACTGTGGGGGGAAGCTGGAGCACCCAGAGACAACCCACATAGGCACAGGGAGAACATGCAGCCTCCACACAGAAAGGCCGGGGGTCGGCCGGGGCTTGAATCAGAATCAGTTTTATTGTGATGGACACACAAGGAATTTGACTCAGGTACATCTGCTTGAACCTGGACCCTTCTTGTGCTTGTTCTTTTATAGGCCTTCTAAATCTGGACTCCTGGTTTCAAAAAAGCTAAAGGCTAACCGCAACCAAAACACAGGAGAAACTTCAGCCTCGTACTGACAGTTATGCAGTGTTTCCTACATGACCGTGATATTGTACAGACATACAGGTGCTGGTCATAAAATTAGAATATCATCAAAAAGTTGATTTATTTCATTAATTCCATTCAAAAAGTGAAACTTGTATATTATATCTATTCATTACACACAGACTGATATATTTCAAATGTTTATTTCTTTTAATTTTGATGATTATAACTGACAACCAATGAAAACCCCAAATTCGGTATCTCAGAAAATTAGAATATTGTGAAAAGGTTCAATATTGAAGACACCTGGTGCCACACTCTAATCAGCTATTTGACTCAAAACACCTGCAAAGGCCTTTAAATGGTGTCTCAGTCTAGTTCTGTAGGCTACACAATCATGGGGAAGACTGCTGACCTGACAGTTGTCCAAAAGACGACCATTGACACCTTGCACAAGGAGGGCAAGACACAAAAGGTCATTGCAGAAGAGGCTGGCTGTTCACAGAGCTCTGTGTCCAAGCACATTAACAGAGAGGCGAAGGGAAGGAAAAGATGTGGTAGAAAAAAGTGTACAAGCAAAAGGGATAACCGCACCCTGGAGAGGATTGTGAAACAAAACCGATTCAAAAATGTGGGGGAGATTCACAAAGAGTGGACTGCAGCTGGAGTCAGTGCTTCAAGAACCACTACGCACAGAC
>NW_018127951.1:1525002-1566144 GCF_001952655.1 Monopterus albus
AATATTCTAATTTTCTGAGATACCGAATTTGGGGTTTTCATTGGTTGTCAGTTATAATCATCACAATTAAAAGAAATAAACATTTGAAATATATCAGTCTGTGTGTAATGAATGGATATAATATACAAGTTTCACTTTTTGAATGGAATTAATGAAATAAATCAACTTTTTGATGATATTCTAATTTTATGACCAGCACCTGTATATTAATTTCTAGGCTCATCATAAATCAAAACCTGTACAAACCTAACACCACAGTAATCCTCACCCTGCATCTACAGTCAACCCTAACGCCGTGTCTATACTGAAAGTATCAGTCCAGCTGTCTACACCATCCTCATCAGCTCAAGTCACACATTACTCGCATAACTGCAACCTGAAGGATATTGTACCATGTTAGGGGAGCCAGGTGGAGCGCCATGGACACACATCCTTGTTTTTTTTTCATTTAATGGGTCCCTACATATACTTACATTCATTTCCAGGAGACCTACCCTAACCTTAACCCAAGTCAACACTTGCTCTAACCTTACACACCATAATTTTCATAAAATTCAACATACTACGTTGTGGGGACCATGAGTTACTCCGGTCACCACAAAGATAGTGGATTTTGGGCTGCACAAGTACAGAAAAACAAGGCCACACACACACACACACACACACACACACACACACACACACAGGGACAGGTATATGCCCAGAGGGTGAGGACTGGTGCTGTTGCCCACTGTTTGCAGGTGATGTGGGGAGAGGAAACTTTGAGATGGTGGGTTATGGTTCCAGTTGGTGAGTTCTTTGGGGGGGGAGACAGGACATACATGTGCTCATGTGTTGTGTTAAAATAACAAAGCAACAGCGTTTCATGTATGGGGCATGGAAGTTTGCAATAAAGCCAGTCTGACTCAAGTCATTCCTTAGCAAAATCCTCAAAATACACTAGCTTGCCACAATGATTTTATGCTTCAGCTCTAGTTTTTTGGGCCTATGACTGGAAAATTCTCCACAAATCCACCAATGCAAAGAAAGCTCATTAGTTCCAACCAAATTCCACCAAAACAGTGAAATATTTTCATAAGGCTTGACACAGTTAAACCACATATCTACACTGTCACATTACTCCCAATCCTACTGAGCATACAGTTCTTCATAAGTGTTGTTTGTTATCTTGTGTTTTATCATTGGTTTCATGATCAAGTCCTGCACAAGACAGAAGGATGCTGTCATTCATTTCCAAGGTGTTCCTGGAGGCTTCCCCGGTGTGCTCCCTGTACACCAAGCTCTCCCAGTATCTAAGTGAATACATTCTGGTTTAGACGCAAACACAAGGTTCACACAAGATGCTATGTACTGCACACACTATGCTTTTGGTGTAGACACAGCGTAAATCATCTAATTAACATCTCAACCTATTTGTTGTCTCTAAATAAAACCTAGAGTTCCTACATTATTTTGTATTAAACATTTTTCCCAGCAATGATTACTCACACACACACACACATCACCAGGCAAAGGATTTCTTCCTTTTCAGCAAATCAGGACTTCATTGTGAAGTTCCTCAAGGGTCTATTCTGCCCATTTTAAAATGTGTCTAAACGAGTTTAGCATTCGGATGTCTCCGCTTCCACCAGTTAAATCATAACACAACCAGTGCTCTGTTCTTTGCACCAAATGAGTCTTGAAAAATTTCAACAGCATTTACTTGGCTTCTCTCACAAAGATGGTTTCCAGAAACCAATTTCTAATTTTCATTTAGGAAACACTGCCTACAGCTTTTTAAAATTCTACTGCACAATTACTAACAAAGACTTCTTGCTGCTCTCATATTACTCCAGTGCTGGCTTTGCTGCACTGGTTTCCTGGGTCATCACAACAGAAGCTCCTCATTGTGCCCCACTCAAAATTCAAGACTCACAGTGACTGAGCATTTTCTCTCTCTCTGGGAGTCAGATCAGCAGGCACTATGTTTTGAAATCTCATCTCAAATCTTATGCAGATGCATTTCCATTTCCATAACCTGTTAAAAAATTCTTGCTTGTTGGTTGTATTTATTCACATTTATATAATCTTTCTTAAAAGTGTGAAGCATTTTGTAACCCTGCTTTTGAAAAGTGCTCTACAAAAACACATTACTTACTTCTACCAAACATCACAGAGGATGTAAATAGGGAGAATTATACTAAAGTCAAACAAGGCTAATGCCTGCAGACACAGACAAACACACTTAGGGGGTTGATGGACTGTTGCCGTTGAAACTGCGATCCCTCACTAATAATAACACACACACACACACGCATGGTCACAGGAGGAGATCAATGATAGGGACGAGCCTACTGCTGACTTTTACAGCTGTGAATAAGGCCAACTGCTCATGTACAAACACACTGCTACTGTAATTTAATAATGTGAGTATGTGCAAGTGTGTAAGGTATAGTTGGTTTTGGAGATAAGATATTTACAAAAGAAATGAGGTGACAGAGACACAGATGATGGTCTGAGTATTAACACAAAGAAAAAAATAAGAAAACAGGAGATGAAAGACAAACACAAACAAGGAAAATGAGAATTAAAAGATGATGGAGGGGAGATACAACAGATGGTGAGACATGAGTAGGGAAACGGAGAGAGTACTGACATATATTAATTCATTACTCACTGTCTACAGCTAATAATGTGCCTATCTTGTTGAGTTCTGAGATTAATTAAATAAATCAAATTAAGATCCCACAATAGGTTTGGATGTAAAGGTCACACCTAACCTGTTCTATCAAATTACCGTCTGAGGTAAATGAACCCATGTGCTGATTACGTGATCATGACTGGAGCCCAGACTGCACCAACGCCAGCCTACCTGTGTAGTATAACAGGATCCATTAAGATCCACATGTTTTACAGAAAAGTGTTGTGCTCCTCTTTGTAAGATTTCTTAGAAACAAAATTTGTCCAATTCAGTAAAATAAGCCTTCATACTGTATTTCTGTTATTTGTGTTGCCTCAAGAGAGAATTAACATTGTTATAAAGGTCAAGTTAATGGTTAACGGTTAATGCTTCTCTGTGCACTGAAACACTCAAATAGCTTTCACGCTATTTGCCCATTAACCCATACACACCACTGGACCACCACTGAGAGCAACTTGGGGTTCAGGACACTTTGACGTATGGACTGGCGAAGCCAAACCACCAACTCTGCAGTTAGGAGCCAACTGGCTCTGCTTCCTGAGCCACAGTCGCCCCAGTAGATAAACGTTTTGAATACACCAGTTGAGAGCCAGTTTACTTTTGAGTATAGTTGTTTTTGAGCTGAGTGTAGGTCATCTGCATTTTGGGCAGCACTCAAAGCTCAAAATACAATCACTGTGTAAAGCAAAAGAAAACAGCCTAACAAAGTGCACTAGGTTGAGATTACACTGCACAACCTAAGCATGTGTACTGACTAAGATTTAAGCACAACTCTCCCATTACACGTACGAGACGGTCAGCCCCCATGGTGGACAGCCTGTAACAGAATGCCCTGTGTGTGTATGAGAAAGGGGAGCAAATCTGGAACATCTGAGACGTTACCACATCAACAAAAGATAACACTGTCATCACCATGAAGTTTGTGAAAATGTGCCATGTGCTCTTTGTGTTTATGAGAAAACTGACTGTCAGTCATTAAAAACAATAACACCTTCAGATAATATTACAGTAAAAGCAACAATCACATGCATTTATTAAAATATTAAAGAATTTATTACACACGAAGAATCAGCCACACAGCAGAGCCAGTGCTACCTCCTGCGGGTGCATACCCACAGGAGAATGAGGAGGCGTGTATGAGAATGAGCAGACAAAGCATTATGAGCCCGAGGCAGGAAACTCAAGATTCCAACTAAGTTTCTAAACAAATCTCTTACACTACCTGGCTCCTAACACTGAAATCCCAGTGTGGAAGTCTGGATGTATGCAACATGTTAGCAGAGAGAGAGAGGGCGTGCACTTCTGTGTGAGGCGAGATAAACTTCAGTTCAGTCGGCCACCTCATAGGGAACAGATTACCACGTAAGTGAAGAATAACTGAAGTGGGCCATCTACAGTACGCAGAGTCTCAGTCAGAGACGTAGCCCATCAGCCGGGTCGGGCCTTGTGTCTATCAGTGAGTTTGGAATAAAAACAGTGCCAGCCGAAAAGTCAGAAACGGCGCTTTGTTCTTTGGTCAGCAGAACAGCTTTGGGTGGCACAGCAGAGAGAGGAAGGAGCTTGTGACAACAGGATTCGTTAATAAAGTGAAGTCATGGGTCACTAGGTCAGCAATAGCAGACTGTAGACGCTAAGCCTGAAAGCAGTGACTTGTGGGAAACAGAGTCCATGTGGAAGCGTGTGGAGCCCCGTTGTGTTGGTGTCAAGTGTCTGTGTCAGTGCAGTTCAGGTGCTTTAGTGGAATTAAAGAACACTTATCTCTACCCACACTCTTCGTATCTCATCTCTTATCTGTGTCCATCTCTCTTCACTTCCTCCTCTGCCTCAACCAACTCGCCCTCCAGGTCCTCTGCATTCTACAAATCCCTGTTTTCTCTGCATCATTTTCAGTTAAATGCCTCCTCCTCCTCCTCCTCCTCCCTCTCTCTTCTTGTAACTGTCTCTTGGTTTATTCTCCCTCTCTAATAGAGTGTGGATGAGTGAGGTGGAGTAATAAAATTTGAGAGAAACCGGTCAGCCACGTCTCCCACTTCAACAGTCACGCTCACTTCCATAACCAGGTTAGGTAGTGTGTGTGTCTGAGTGTGTGAGTTGCCTGTTTGTTGTGGCTCAGTTACCTACAGATTAGTGTGTGTGTGTGTGTGTGTGTGTGTGTTTTTGTTTTAGAAAGGGTGAAGTGTCTAGCTGCCTCAGCTCAGTAGTCATACTACACATGCGTGCGCGCGCACCCACGCTGCAGCAGGCTTTACATTATAACAAGGTTAGTGTGTGTGTGTGTGTGTGTGTGTGTGTGGGTGGGTGGGTGTACTGTCTGGTGCCTGCCTCCTGATACTCACACACAGCTACAGAACATGATTAGTGTGTTTTCTTACTGTTGTACTCTCTCCATACTACATACTGTACATATTTACAGGATTCTGAAGTCCACCTCTTATGAAACTAACGAAAACTCCAACACAGTAATGGTTCTCCATATAGTTCCATATTACTACACACATATGTTTAATGTTTAAGGAAACATTACCAACCCTAATTTGTTAAGTTGATTTAGCAGCATATAATTAAGGAACACCAAACCATGTCCATGGACTGGTCCAGCACTGTGGTCCAGCCTGAACCGTCTTAATGACTAGTGGATGGATTATTGTTCTGCACACAGACACTCAGGGTCCCCACAGATTTCATCCTAATGGCTTTGGTGATGCTGTAAGTTTAACTCCAGCCCTGTGGCTCAGAGTCAAACAACAAGACAACAACAGCTGTTAGATGGGTTACCATACTGTTTGACACAGTCCATTCACAGTGTTTGTGAAGTTCAGTACCCCCCTGACCTTTTCACCTTGCATCATTGTGAGATCAAAATTTCAGTGGTGTCCAGTGTGACGCTGTTTACAGTGAGCGTTACAGCTTTCTGAATTACCTTTGTGTATAAAATGTGCTGTGTAAAGCTGCCTTGCCTTCATGTAAATCAGGGGTGGCCAATTCCAGTCCTCGAGGGCCGCTGTCCTGCTTGTTTTCCAACTATCCTTGCCTGACCTGCTGCTGATTACCTGGCTCAGGTGTGTTCAGCCAGTCAGAAGCTGGAAGATGCCATCTTAGATGAAAGTGGAGTGAGGAAAGATAAAGTGAATTGGTATCTTCCAGCTTCTGACTGACTGCAAGCAAGCAAGGACAGTGGCCCTTGAGGACTGGAATTGCCCACCCCCGATGTAAATGCATGGCCCACTCAACAGGGGCTTCATTCAGTTTGAGATGGTGAGTTTTGTTGTATTGTCCTTACTGTCTTCTGTTTTTCTGTGTGTGTGTAAATAGGTCAGTATGTGACTTTGTCAGGTTTTAAGCAATATCCAACAGTAGTATCAACAATCATACAATGCAGTACCAACTACTTATCAATTGTCAACACTTGAAGCAGCAGCAGTGGCTGGAAAAAAACAACACTTGGGAACAAGTCGGGTGTGTTAAAGCAACTATTTGTGTCAAAAACCCCGCTCGTTCTCCTCAGACTCATAAATAGACTTGATGCACATATTTTAACATTTCAGTACAACTTGCACCTTCTGAGGATTCAGATGCAAATACACATTCACAAACCTTAGAAATCAGAGAACAACTCCAAAACATGCCTGAGATATATGGATATAGCATTTGTTTAAAGTGGAGTAGACTCTACATACACAAACACAAATACATATATAAAGGATTTTGAAATACATTTAGATCATAGTATAATTAAAGGAAATAATGCCTGCCAGACTGCAATCTATACTGCAGCAGTAACCAGATCTGTAAGAAGTAACATTAAGTACAATGCTAAATCATGAAAGGCAGGGTCATTGTATAAGAGTTGTAATAAAATAAATGAAAGGGATGGAAAGGGAAAGTTTTCAACCCGATGGTTCCCTCCCCATCTCCAAGTTTTCAACCCGATGGTTCCCTCCCCAACACTTTGAGTCACGAGGTACTGGATGTATCGCACAGCCTCTCCCTCAAAGGCTACAGGCACAAAAAGATGCTATGAATTCTCAGTGGAGCAAAAATCAGCACTTATCTAACTTGATCAGCAAAACTAGTGAACACAACAGTAACTTGGCACTGACAGTTGTTTGTCTTTGCCTTCAGCTCATTTCCACAGCATCAGCAGCAGTGCAGGCTGTTAGTACACTGCAAGAAATGACAAGATCAGGAAATTATAGATCTATAAGCTTAACATCATCGAAATGAGAGCTTGCCACCACAGATAGTTACACAGAGGAGCTTGGGGGCCTTGCTAAAGCTATTATAAGTCACAAATTAGCTTGGCAGCTTGTACATCCTTTTTCTGATGGTCATGATATCAAAAGGAAATGTAAGAGTCCCACAGATGTTTACACATTTTGAGTTAAGGAAACACCAGGCAAGTTGGACCCAGTTACAGACAGGCAGATGTGGCTAAAGCATAGCTGATGTAAGTACGGACAGACTTACAGATAGTCAAGGAAGAACAGAAGCCAATGTCCAGAAATGTGGGCAAACAAAACAGTAGAACCAAAGCCAAAAAGAGACAGACCAAACAGGTGAGTGTGGCAGGAACATTATGACTAGAAAGTACAACAGACCATCTGGCAAAAGACACAGGGAAGTGGATGAGGAACAGGTATGTAGGTGAGTACACCAGAGTCAGGTGATAGGGAACAGAGGGAAACTCTGGGGACATCTGGAGACTGGGTGAGGAATGACAGTTCATGAATATATTCAAAAAATATCAAGAGCATGAAAACAGGCAGAAAGCACACAGGGCTAAGGCAGGACCAGGAGGCCAGCACTTGATTCCTTTGTGAATTATGTTTTGTTTTTTTTTACCCATCCACAACCCTAACTGTGTGTTTATAGCCGTAATCATGATGACAGACGTTACTGTAACCAACACTACAGTTCCATAACTGTACTGAGTTTATGTCTGGTGTCATGATGATGAAGGTCCAGCTCGTACAACCACCTTTCTGTAATCTTAGAGATGAAACCATCATCGAATCAAGAGGCTTTATTCAGCTCATTCTGAGCAGATGGTTTTCACACTGCTGACAAACTGGAGCTATATTAGTGCAACTATTTTTTGCAGCGTAATGAGATTACTACTGTATATGGGTCAGTTCATCAGCATTCAGATCTGGTTCTTTCTTATTAACACAGAAGAATGAAGGAAGCCCTGGCACAGACAGCGTGTTCAAACATGCTGCTGCTTTCTTCTTTATATGTTACAATACGGGGTAAGAAAGAACCAAGTCAGCAGGGGGAAGTTGTTACACGCAGGACTAACACTTCCTCCAAAAATACTTTAGATCAAAGCCTGAAAGTGTTTTAGTGCAGCGGCATGATGCTGATGGTTTTAACTTTAATCCTCAGTGGCCCCTTGTGGGTTTGGCAAACAAAAAGAATGGCAATAACAACACTTAAACACAGTTAAAATCAGCTTAAGTCAGTCTACTTCTTTAAATGACAAAATGTGTGGATTTAACTGGAGCTGAATCACTGATGTTCCCAGTCTTATCTGTACTACTAGACTGATTGAAGAGCTAGGACACTGTCTTATAAAGTATAAAAATGTTAAACATCATGCTCAGAAAATAAAAATTCACATTGGTTTTCCATACCAACACAGAGCTTGTTTCTCCTTTTAAAGCAGAACAAATATATTTCAATCCACTATACTCTACATCGGATAGTGGAGATATTCCTTCTGCTCCTGCTGCTCCGTCACAGTCCCATCTAATTCATTACACAAGACACTGTGGGAGACCACGGTAGCGGGGTTGCAAGGCAAAACTCAACTCACTTTCCAATCAGCAGCATTCATTCACATCTCGGCTCCGACACAAATCATTTTTGAACTGGTATGACAGGTTTTTCTGGTTTTACTCCTGTGTACAATGGGCAAGTAAATAATTCATTTTAATTTAATCTGATTTATTGGCCAAGTATGTTACACACACAAGGAATGTGTCTCCGGTACAGAACTGAGGCAGCCATCTGCGGTGCCTACTCACATGTACAAATGACTTAGCCATCGGGAGCAACTTGGGTTCACTATCTACCCCCAAGGACACTTTGACATGTGGACAGGAGAGAACGGGAATCATGCCACCAACCTTCCTGTTAGGAGACACTCACTCTACCTGTTGAGCCACAGCTGCCCCCCCACTGAGTTCTTTTTATATGTCACCTTCTAAAAAGTGTCATAAAATGCTTTTCCATAAAAAAATTGCCAAAGACATAAAACACATGCTTAATAAAAGTAATAACATCACTACATTTTAACACAACTATTGTAAAAGGACAACAATCTGTATACATATATTTTGTAATTTTTGCACAAATCCCATCCAGAGACAAAAGCCACCAATGAATGTGATGTACTCACTGCAATATCTGTGAATTCAGAACCTGGTCTGTGCCATAGACCTCCATTGTTACCCAAAAACTTAAAACCACAGGGGCCACACTGCTGCACTGGCTGATGTTTCCTCCTCCCAAAATGCATGGTTATGTCTTATTTCAAAAAAACTGCTCCAATGGCTACAAACAGCCACCATTTTTACTGTTTCTGAAGAGTCAGCATGTGCCTGCTGCTATTTAAACGTGTCCACAGACTGTAGTTCTGGAGAGAGTTGCAAAATTTAGAAGCCACAACCTCAAGGGCACATCTCTATTTCAGTTTTTGGCCTTGAGACACAAACACCCAATAAACCCTGAAGACCCTACAGTAGATTGCTAAATAAGAGCTCAATAAAAAACTACTGGGAAATGGGGTCATAGCTACTGTAAGGCAGCTACATCTTAGACCACTCTGAAGCAGTCCGGTGTGTTGTTAAGTCTCAGTGGGATGAAATAAAATAATCATCATGTTTAAGCATGGAATGCGACAAGCCCGAGTCTTAAAATATTCCTCAAATGGAAAAATAATAACAAATCCAACACTTAACATGTTGATCAGGTCATGTCTGGTCTGTTGTGAGACAGATTTAACAGAAGAGATAAGAAACCAAGTCCTTCCATTTCCAAGGCTGGAGCAAAATCATCCACGGCAGCGATGACTTCATTACATCACGGTTTCATTGCTGGCCATACAGAGATGTGGTGATTCATTCTAATGCTGACAACACACACCAGCAGCCATAATAAAAGTTCTCAAATAATTTTCAACAGTTAAATCAGTCTTGTTTCCATTCAAATGGAAAAAAAGCAAAAACCTTGTATATATCAAAGTTCTCTGTCCAAAGCCCCAAACTGACAGACAGATTGCCATCTATTCTGGTATGTATCCTTTGAGGCAGCATCTCCACCCATGTGGGCTGCCCCGTGCTGAGAATGAAGCGGCTTCATTATTCAGCCCAAGAGTCGAGGTGGTAGATGTGGAGGAGGGCTCTCTGGGAAGAGAGCTGTGCATAAATTAGAGTGTAATTAATCTGCAGGAGATAGAGCGATGATGGAGAAAGGGAAATGGATAGTGTGATGGACGGAGGGAAAGTGAGGGGAAGACATGGAAAAGAGGGAAATAAAGACAAACATAGGGATAAAAGAAAATAGTGGATCAGAGAAGAGGGGAACGAGAAGGGAGGGGAAGGTGAGAGCATTCCAAAAAAAAAGCAGCGTGTATGTGTGACAGAGAGAGAAAAGGCTGACAAAGAGTGATAGGGCGAGAGAGAGAGGGAGTATAATTACAGAGGGTGTGCCACAGGGCTCCTCTATGGATCATTAGCCAGCTTAGAGAGCCAAGGCCCTGTCACTGTGTGGAGAGACTCGGCAGAAAAGGTCACAAGCTCTGCTGTTCTGAATGGATCGTTTGCTGTGTGTTCAGGCTAGTTTGCTTTATTTATTTTGGCAGTTAGGAGACACAGGCCTAAAGATAAGGAGCTAATAAACTGCAATGATCAAGAACAAAATACACAGACACAAACAGACCAAACAGGCAGTTTAAAGAGCCTGTTTGGCCCTATATCGCCATTTTTCTAGATGGTTACCACACTGATGCTATGATGGGGAGATGCCAAGAGTGATTTTTCGTAGGACAAAAATGGCACAATTAAAGCCTGCCTTGACAAGAAATGGATGTTCACTAGCTGCAGAAACAGCACAAACTGCTTGTTGCCAGTAGCTCTTCTTCAGCAGAAGTGTTGGTTCTGCAGCAGGAGAAAGCCTCTGAAAAGAGTCTGACCTTAGACACATCTGAGACAGAACATAGATGTTGAACAAATTACACACAAGGGAATCCCAACCGGTGCCAGAGGCACTGGACTAATACCGACAGATATTTGTGCATTAAAATCCAATAATATTATATCAGCTGATATACTTCAAACACTTAATGTACTTATTGGCCTCCCGTCTCAGATGTTATCATGCTATTCAGTGGCCCATTATCAGGGCCATACTTATGGCTCAGTGGGGCTCATAAGGATCTATCTGGCACAGTGTGAGGTGAGCTTGTGACAGCAGTAAAATCTGCAGGGTCAATAGGAAAAGAGGTCATATTACTGTAGGATGAATGGAAGGACATGGTGTGCCTGTCTTTGATTAAAAAATAAAATGAGTAATAAAGATAAAGTCTACAATAACAGCCAAATGAAATATAATGCACAGTGTTCCTGCTTCAGTGATGTATACAGTGAAGCCTTTCCACAGACATAGGGAGTCACTAGCCCCTTGGATGTGACATATACAGTATTGAGCATGTTTATTTCCTGTGAATACTAATTCTTCTAGTGCCACGAACGTGTTAAAACCCATTAGCAACCACCACAGCATGCGTCACGTATGTCGAGTGATAGCAAATGACTTAGAGAAATGGAGAGTCACTGTTTTTAGTGACCGCCCTGCAGCCTATATAGCCACCTGTACATGAGAAATATCTAAACGTCATCCTAGCAGTCAGGCTCCCAGGAAGATGAATCCTTGAGATTCAGCTTTCCATGAGATTTAGTACAAAGCACGCTCTCAGGACAGATTTTCATTTTTACACTTTTATTGTGTTATGCATAGAACTATGAAATATTCAGAGTACAAGCATCTAAACTTTCATGACAAACTTGAGGTTCACTACTGGTAAAGATTTAAGAACATTAAAATCCTTTCTATGTAAAACATCCCCAACCCGACCGACATGCAGTACTTTCAGTTTCTGGGAGAATAAAGGAAGATCAAGTCTGGAAGGTTTCCTAAGACAGACCCAGGGATAATTAGAGCAGTCCAAACTGCAGTCGACCTAACACAACCAAGGAGAGAGAGAGAGAGAGCACCATTTCATACAGCAGGTGATGCTCCACCAGTTAACAAGCAGCAAGACCTCACTTTTTCTGCACTTCAACAGTTCATACATATCAAGTCAGGTATAAGATATAAGGACAAATCTGATTAGACCGAACATGGCCCCAGGCTGACTCAAGTCACAGTCAGGCCTCAGTTAATTGGAACCAAGTGGAAGACATCTATAGCAGACACAATGGCATTACACTGCTGTTACATTTATTTATTTATTTTCACAAGTGTTGCATTGTTAATTAAAAGCTATCACTGCTGGCTGCTACAGGGAAAATGTAGGACATTGATGTGACATGTGTCCGATGAGGTAAAACCAACTAAAAGTGAAAATGTCAGAAAGGCAGAGCAGCACAGCAGGTCTCACAGTGACACAGGTGGTGTTACTGCATGATGTAGCAAAACGCAAAATACCTTGACCGATTCAGATGGCTGCTGCACCAAATTAATGTATGATGGCTGGAAACTGGCCAGTTTGCTGAGTCACTTTCTCAAAGCTTTTCCTCCTGGAGGGAATCAAAGTTGGCCGAACCTCGAGGAGGTGGTGTTCTGAGCCCACAACAATGTCGTTGATGCTGATTGCTAAGGTTAATGCACAGAAACTAACAAGTATTGATGGAATACATAAGTCGTGTGGTCTGGTGTTGTGTGTCCCTAACAAAGCCCCCGTTCTTAGAGTTCTGTGGAATGCTCCTCGCAGATCAATTAACTTATGCTTTGGTAACGGTGACATGGCAGGTCTCAGGCTGAGAGGCTTCGAGCTACGACCAGTTTGTGTGCTCAGGCCATGTGGACTCATAGGGCAGTATTGTGGCATAGTGCTGGAGGTTTTTGGCTAATGAATGAATGAAGACAGCAAATTAGACCTGTTTTCAGTTCACTCTCCCCACTGAATAGACTCTTACACAAACAGACAAATTACATTGTTCTCTGCCTCCTCTTCAAACCAGGGACAATTTGATAAAAGTGTAATGGGTAGGAAAAATATTAGAATCCCAAATAGTAATTCACCATTTTAAGAAAAAAAGCACTAGTGCACTGGCACTAGTTTCTACTGTAGTTAAAAAAGAACATTGTTTAAGCTCAGAGCAAGATCCTTCTTTCCAGACCAGTGACTCTGCAACAACAGAGTAAGTGAATCTGTGTTAAGTTTGTCCTGTTTGAGGATTTCTGTATTAAATCTGTGACAGCAGCATGAGCTCCACATGTGCTGGGCTGTAGCTTTAGACTGTGATGATGTAACAACACATTCTCATCCCAGGGCATCAAATACTGACATTTGTCAAGGCACCTTTTGTGTCTCATACTGACACTAAAGGGTGCCTTTGGCGTCTATATGAGAGATTCTTCACAAAACATGAGCACACCTTGGCTTTGCACACAAAAACTGCCTGGTCAGGTTTAGGAAAAGGCTATGGCTTGAGTTAAACACTTATCTATTAAAACCACTCCTCTCATGTGGATGCCAAACGTAGCCTTTAGCATTTTTATAAGACACAAAAGGTATTTGACAAGAAGTCAGTATATGATGCCCTGGGAACGAGAACGGACTGAATGTAACTCTGTCCTGAAGATAAGCTACTAGTTTACAGTGATGAGACTACAGATTTACTGCACAGCAGCTCTTCTGTGCTTCTGCAACCGTGACTGACAGAAAAGATTGCTTCACCAGAAAAGAAATACAGTTGGATTTTTAAAATACACATTATATGGATTTCTTCTAACCTCACTTACTACGACTGTAGCTTAACTGCAAACTAGCTAAACATCACAAGGTCATTGTCTTGAGATGAAGGTGATAACTCTCCCCACTGTCACACTGAACAGCAGCTCTGTAAAGCTGGTGAACCTGAAAGCAGCAGTGTATGCGTACTCTTGACTGACAGCACGGTGCATCAGAGCTGAGTGTCAGCACAGCGGTAAAGGATGTAAAGAGAGAGAGAAAGAGGCATGGGGCATGAGACAGCGACGTCGGGAGTGTGTGATCTTTCCTCTTTCAGTTTCAAAGGGTTGTTATTGGAACTGCTCAAGGTCACAGACCCTATTATACGAAGACTGAAGTCAAAGGGAGGGAAAGGTACAGAAACAGAAATACAGAGTTGTGAATGTCTAAAAGAATTTTTAAATCCATGATGATCAACAGTGATCTAGAACGTGTCATTAAAAGACTCGCTGCTGAGTTGTTGGTTGACCCTGTGCTATCAGAGCCTGGATAAACAACAGGTGCTTTTTTTCAACCAGTAACCTCTGGTCAGATATAATCAGAGCCGCTAATACAAATTAAATATGTAATAAATTAAGGAATGTAAGACAATAGGCGTTTTCAGACCAGAGGAACTTTTTCATACTTCTGAAAACTGCTGGAGAAAGTGCCACCTTGTTGTTCTGAGAATGCAGTTTTGATGGACCTTTTAGCTCCTACTGAGCAAATGCAGTGCCGACAACCACCATTTTTTTTTTAATCTGTTGGTCATGCTGTATATAATAGCTACCGATACTGTAGCCATCACTAGCGGCACGGAGAGCTGCAGACCGTCAACGGAAGTCTCTGCAGAAGGTCTGCTTGTATATTAGCAACATATAAAAGGAAATACTTATAGACAATGTAATGTCAATATGTGTTAGCCACTGTGAGAAGCTAGGTTAACTGCTAACTGTCAGCTGGTTTCACTTCAGCGTTCCTAATGATGCCACAAATTGAAACAGAAAAAAGCCCATGAAGGATTGTAGCTCTTGGAGAGCTCCCTGGTGGGGTAGTCTTTTGAACACTGTCAGCACTGGTCCAAAAGCACCTAATACTGTAAACAGCCAGAATATTATCTTGGCAGATAGTCACTTAAATGAAGAAATACATACTGTAGTTCCCAAAACATCAGTATGAGTCTTTTCTGATAATGGCATTGGAGTACTAGATCATTTCTCAGTGCTTTCCAAGACTTTGTTGACCCAGTTATCGATCCATCCAACCTCCGCCCTAACCCTGGGTGTCCACTGGCACCTGCATCATGGCTCTGTTACATCTGTGTCAGCTTCAGGCTGTCTGTTCTTCAGTAGACTCATTCCCAGGTCCTTCAGCACTGAAGCTGGAGTGCAACACAGCAAGAGTTGTGTTTGTGTTATAATTGTGTTCAGAGTCTGAGTAAAACTTTTCAAAGCCACCAAGCTTATTCAAAAACAGTATGGCTTATTAAAAACTCAGACCATCTCTGCATTATTTAAATAGGACAAACAAAAACTGGTAAACAGAACTGAAAATGGAGGCTGGGCAGGCAGCCAGCATGACAGTAAGGGCTCCATGTTTGCTTTAGAGCCTATAGCATCCAGTCTGGTTGATTGTAAATAAAAACACGCTGCAGACTTCACAATGAGAGTCTCATGTTATTCATCATCAGTGCAGCAGCTTAGGGTTATACATCTTGGCACCATCACAGATTAGAGCTCCAGCTCTCTGGTTTTCCAAGCCTGGGAGGGATTTACCCAGGGAGACAGGGACAGAGAGAGCATCTCATGAATCTCTGGTTGGTGATAGTTCCCTTCAGGGCTGTTGTTTCCTTCCTTATTCCTCCTGTGTGGATTTTGCTCAGTGTGCCCTTTTTGGGGTAAATAGCTACATTGCAAAAATATTTTTGAGCCTCATCCACAAAATGTCACAAGCAAAGCATAATATCAACACATCTGAGGGAAAACATAGCCTTTGACTGACCTTTACAAAGAATAAATACTGCTAAAATTCACAGACACATTTTAAACGTCTTAAACAATGCCAATAGAGATGTATAATATGTGTATGTATATGAGAATGGAGATCAGGCAGGGCAGGAAGGTCATCCGTGTGCTTGATTATTATTTCTGAGGCATAGTGAGCCCTTTCAAGCTCCCTAAAAATATAAATAAATATCCCCACCCACACAGCCCATCTCTCTCTGAAATACCACCTGCCATTTCAGAGATGCTTTTATCTAAAGTGCCATACTGTGTAACAATACCATGGCTGTATGTGTGTTTAAATATGGCTGACCTTAGAGGGCAGAAATCCTCCAACCCTGCCAGAGCAGTGCACACACACACACACACACAGAATCCGCTGGCCAGCTCCATAACCATCATAACTACAAGTGAACATAACCATAACCTTTCCAGAAAATGTCCTTTTAAGTCACCCATCCATCCATTATCTCTACCGTTTATCCTGAAAAAGGGTCATGGGGGGGCTGGAGCCAATCCCAGCTAACCTGAAGAAATGCAGCCAGGCCAAGTTGTCAGAATGTGTTGAGGAAGTCACAAGTGGTAAAGGCATGTTTTCACTTTACTAAATCTGATTTACCAGAACTCCCCCCTTTCCGAAACACTGCCAAGGTCTAAAACTCATGGTCCTCACAAAGATAAAAGTATAAAAGCACACACATGCACAGTCGAGGAGTTTACTTTCAATGCCTCAAGTGAATAGAAGCTGACTTGAGGCTGATTCGTGTACAAACGCTCCACCAGGCCTGTCTCACTGACTTATTAGAAGGATAATGAATGGAGTACAATCAGCCTGCATGAAACCTGCAACCACTGACTCTTTCCTCCAGTGAAGTGGGATAGAAGTCTGAACCTTCTGATTGGGAATCTATAAATGTGGCTGGATCTCATTTTGCATCTCAACAGCATAAGATAGCAGTCTTGAAAAAGTTAGAGAAGTTTTTCATACTATATGTGTGTGTGTTGGGAATTATATCCAATTTTGAATCAAAGTGTGTGGTGAACAATGTAAAGTGTAAAGGAAGGGTGTTGTTTTTGTGGAAATGATATTGTGTGGGAGGCCACAGCATAATACAGTTCAAAAAACTGTTTAATTAGCTGAAATGTGTCTGTAGGCAGTGCTGGAAAGATGTTTGAGGCTACAGTCAAAACAGTTTCTACCTACATCCTAATCTTAAGTACTGTTTGGAACATACCATTAACATCATCCATGGGGAAGATTAACAAGAGGCAAATGTAAATGATAATATTACAACTCCTCTCAATAAGTGTGTTTCGTATATAAGTTCACTTTAATTTTAATTGACTATGAAACTCTAACAAAGAAGACCAAAAATAAAAACACAACTTGGGCCAAATGTTCAGTGCAGCCACGTCTTCATGGAGTCCAGCTGACAGCAGCTGTGTCACATGGCACGTTAGTGTGATTACACAGTCACACCACCTGGCCTCAATTAGCCAGTTCAGCTGGAAGGAAAAGCTTAGGTTTAAAACAAGAAGGACTCAAAGTACTTCCAATCAAAATGACAAAACATGGTATTAAACCAAACTTGAGTTATTCTTAAAAAAAAAACACTGAATCAACCACTAGTATAGATAGAGCTTGTATGTAATAGGAAACAAATGTAGTCCTAATGTAGGAGCTGTGTATCTTAATCTGACCCCATGGATTCAGCTCAATGAATCAGGTTTATTCTTATTGTAGTATGTGTTCAAAATGTCTTAGCAAAGTGTAGCCTGCTATATTAATGATATTTATGTCAATATATCCAGATAGGGATGCATCAATAGTATGTTTCTACTATAAAAATTGCAAATACCATAAACGTGTAGCATCTTTAAAGACAGA
Organism: Monopterus albus; assembly: GCF_001952655.1. Taxonomy (NCBI): domain Eukaryota; kingdom Metazoa; phylum Chordata; class Actinopteri; order Synbranchiformes; family Synbranchidae; genus Monopterus; species Monopterus albus. The sequence continues at coordinate 1,542,570 of NW_018127951.1, forward strand.
TTTTGTTTTCACAAGATTTATTTTCTGACTGTGATTAAATAATGATGTACTGTATAACAGGAGGCTGTGCAAATTAACTTAAAACTCTGTGTGTGTGTGTGTGAACAAACTTGGCGCTGACACCACTCCAATTATATCTAACCTGAAACTGACTAAACAACCTGATGTAATTCAGGGGTTCTTAGCTTTTTTAGGATGAACATTCTCAAAAGGCCAAAGCTTAGGAGTCACCAGTTTGCCATGTTAATTAGAAAGGTTACACATTATAGTGGCTGCTTCTGTGGCATCACCCTCCCTGCTCTCTGCTGTAGAGGAGCTGCTTGGCCTCAGCCTCCAAGTCCACAAGAAGTCAACTCATTTTCCTATATACTGCTCGCTCGGCTCAAAATTAGCATTTTCTTCTGTTTACAACAGTTCACTACAATCAGCATAACAAGGTCTGTATGAGTTTAGTGGGTGAACCGGGAACGAAGCGAGTCGACTGCATGAAGATGTCAGAATTCTTTGGGTCTGTGTTCTGCTTGTTCAACAGGTTTGATAAATTGCTCATATTCTCTTCATTATTGGAGGATTTTGTTGCACGTAACAAATATTGTTGTTTCAACAACACTTGGTCTCTGCTCTCCAAACTGTTGGTTGGTATCTTGTTGAACATTTCTAGTGCAGAAAACTATTTATTGGTTCAAGAAATCAACAGTGTAGATAATAATAATAGTTTATTTATATAGCACTTTACAACTCGACAGGAGCCCAAAGTGCTTCACAAAAGGACACTAATACAAGACAATACTAAAACAAAAACCTATACAAAACAAACTACTAAGTATTAAAAACCCAAAAATAAAAAACATCCCTATCAGAATAAGAAACAGCATAAAACAACAAGGAACGAGTTAAAAATGAGTTAAGATTAAGACGAGCTAAATACCAAAGGCCTGTCTAAAAAGATGGGTTTTCAGAGTTGACTTAAAAGCCGCCAGCTCAGTTTCGGCCCAAAGCTCTGGCGGTAGGGAGTTCCAAAGCCTGGGGCCATACACGGCAAAAGAGTGTTCTCCCCATTTTTTGTACCTAGCCCGAGGAACAACCAGGGACAGGTGTTCTGAGCAGCGCTGGGTTCTGCGTGGCACATAGACGGAGAGAAGATCCGATATGTATGGCGGAGCAAGGCCATTTATGGCCTTAAAAACAAACAGTAGTATTTTGAAGTTTATTCTATATTGTATTGGCAGCCAATGTAGGGAGCGAAGCACGGGCAGAGCAGACTTAGGAGTATTTGACAACAGTCGAGCTGCAGCATTTTGAACCAGCTGTAGCTTCCGCAGAAGAGACAGAGAGATTCCAGCATAGAGGGCATTACAATAGTCAAGATGCGAGGTAATGAAGGCATGGATGGCTTTTTCTAAATCGGCATACGATAAGAAAGGCTTCACCTTCGTTAAGAGCCTCAAATGATAAAAACTGGTTTTAACCACGGATCTGATCTGCTTGTCAAAATTAAAATCACTGTCACATATGACTCCAAGGTTGCTCAAAGTGCCAGTGCATGCAGGTGCTAGGGCACCTAAACTAGGTACCACAGCAGCAGAGTTGGGGCTGAACACTATGTATTCTGTCTTGTCTTCATTTAAGTGCAGAAAAGTCTGTGATAGCCAGAGTTTTATGTCACGTATACAATTTTGCAGCAGGATAAGTGCACCACAGTCAAGATGAAACAGCAATGGCTTCTCTACAGAGCCACATTTTAGTACCAAAGTTTAGTCAAACAGGAAGAAATACAGCGTATGAGCATTCATAACATTCCACATCCACAGACTCAGCTGACCAGAATGAGATATAGAGTGAGGCGGTATTCACTGTTAGTCACTGGGATGAAAAATGAATTTATCAAAATCCTGTTGTTTCTGACACTGAAAGATGTGACAAGGTGTGGCAACAGAGAAGTACGTCAAAAAAAAACCCCACTGATCCAGGCAGATTCCAGCTGTCCCCAAAGCATGAGCAGCAGACAGGCAGCGGAGACTCTGGACACCTACTGTAAAACTATCTGACAACATTCCAATCAGATGTCACTACTGATCTAATCCTTTCCAACACCCCCCTTAATGTTTTGGAACATGTTTTCTACCTTCAAGGTGGCTGCGTTAAATAATTGCAGATTTTTAAAAACTGTGAGCGTCACTGCCGTGGCCTTGGAAGCATACCGTGTTTATGAAATCTCCTTTAGTTTCCCATTGATGTTGTGTGAGGCAGCCTGGTTGGTGTTGGCTTTAGTCTTCAAATTCTAAAATCTGTGTTTGCCTGACGCTTGTGGTCGAACTTTGGGAGATGCTCAAAATTCCTCCGAGGTGGGAGAGAATTCTGATTACACATGAATACACACCGAGTGGATAAGAAATAGGATAAGAAATAAGAAGTAACAATGGATTTGAAAAGAAGTGCAGATGGAGAACAAGTACTTTGTGAATCATAGGACTGGGGAGAAGAAAAGAGGACAGATAAGAGAAATGGCATGTTTTTGCTTATTTAGCCCGTGGGCTCCACTGAGATTAAGAAGATCCTTTCAAAGGAGAACTGGCCAAGAAAGCAGCAACAAGATAAGTCCGGCTATGTGTCCACTGGGACTTCGCCTTAAAGCAGGACTTTCCTTTTAACATTGTTTACTGTGGAGAAAGGAGTGTGAGAGAGGAAATGTTGCTAAGTTTCTCTGTCTATGACCAATCCCTTCCACCTTTGCTCTCAGAAGAGAAGATGTCTTTTTCCACTTGACTGAAGGAGTAATGGAGAATAAAGAACCTCAGATCACTACAGATGGGCTCAGAGCAAAGGAAACCTGATGCACAACTGTGGCTACAGGCAGAATGGGAGGAGAGTAGATAATAAGCTACAGTATGTAGCCTTGGCCAGCTACAAAGACATGATGATCACTATCAACACAACCCTTTTGTGTCTGAGAGAAGTAAAGGATGCACTGATGGTAATGAGATTAGATGTAGCACAAGAAATACTGAAGCTGAAGACTAAAAAGAAGACAAGAATATAGCTCAACTTACTTATCATGTTACAAAATATCAAGAAGAATAAATGCTAACAGCAGCATGCCAGTGTGCTCACAATAGCACAGCGAAACACTGGTCCTAGAGGAAATCTGCATGTTATAAGGGCCAAAGAGGAGACACTGTCAGCTACTGAAACAAAAAACAATCTTGCACTTGGAGAAAATATTATTAAAACTGCAAGACTGCCCAAGATATTCTGAGGATGTGTGTTTAAATGTGTGCTTTGAACATGCAGCTGTAACTGAATCAGTGCCGACACAGTGCTGAATGTGGATGACATTCAGGAACCAATGCTGACTTTATGTTGCAGCAGTCAGACTTCTTCTCTGTGGTCAGACTTTATCAGAAGTGGCTGGTGGTAATTTCACACCATGTAAACAGGAAAAGGAAAGTTCAGAGCAGAACACACCTGAAGGCAAAGCCCTTCCCTCCAACTTAAGAAATGCATTTCTCACTTCAGTTGTTTATTCACATACATACTGTATATTTTGGAACAGCTTATAATTGGTGAGAAGTGGGAGTCACATGTTTATCACCCTGTGGTTAGGAGGCAACCCGCTCTGCCTCCAGGAGGACGTTCTGGTGTATGGATGGGTTCGACAAACATTGGACTTTCCCACAGTAGAGAGATGTTGTGTTCAGTGTGTGATGTGCATTTTAATTTAAATGTCAGTTAATGTTCTGATCACAACTAAAAAGTATTTTCATTAACAAAAACTGAATTAGCTTATGGTTTTCTTTGACTAGAAATGGACTAAAAATAAAAAGGATGAGTTTGGTTCTACAGTATATGACTAATATTTCAAAACTACATCTAGAAATACCTGACAAAGGTACCACTGTCCAAGAGAAGAGGCAGTGTGAAGAGAAACCAAAGCTAAAAGTGGACAGGAGCTGGAGGAGGGGGGCGGCAAGTCTACATAAGATAATGATTAATAGCTTAATTAGCTTCTAAAATCCAATTAATGAGCTCTAATGAAATCCTGCAGACAGAGCTGTGTCTGCACTGACATGACACTGTTAAAGAGAAAATAACTGTGGCTACGTGTTGGTCTCTTTTCACACACATGCACGCGTTGTGTTTTCATTCCTTGTGGGACTTACATTCATTTCCTATAGACTTATCCTAAATTTAACCATAACCACTACATGCCTAACCCTGACCTTAACCTAACCCTAACCTCATCCTAACTCTAAACTATGTTGCCACCCTAAAATTCAATGATTTCCTTGTGGGGACCACCCTCTGGTCCACGAGGAGTCCCAGGTTTCAGTCCTCATAATGTAAATAATACAAAGGAACACACCCAGACACACACAGAGGGAGAGAGAGAGAGAGAGAGAGAACTTGTTATTTGTCTCACATGAACACATGAGCTCTCTGGCATACACTTTATACACACTCCGTGTTTGTTAGAGCCTGTTAGGGTAGACAATTACCCAACATCAGAGAAACAGAATAAAACATACAAATCACCTGCTATCCAATGAGCTGACCTTCTTTATGGATTAATGAGAGCTGCTCTCTCCACAAAGAAACAGATGTCCATTAGAGCATCACTAAAAGGAAAGTTATTAGGATATTTAAAACCAATTACTGTTAATGTCTAGATGAGTGGTTACCTACTGTATACATTTGTAAGAGAAAAGGTTTGTCCTTTCCACAGAGGAAAAACTGTGGCTCTGGGTTCATTGGAGAGACGGGAAGTTCTGAACCAACCATGCAGAATGGTAAACCCACAAGCAGCAGGCCACTTCCACCCTTGCCACTAGTTGTGTTCCCCTGAGCAGCAATAGCCATTTCACCCGATGTGAAAAGTGGTAGCTAGCTAGTCACACAAGCACACCACAACGTTTTAGCCTGACAGCTAATGTAAAATAAAAACAGGTGCGGGTCTACCACAATGTGTTTAAACCCACCCAAAAATGAGTTACTTCTCTTAATGAAAAGTTGCTAGCCTAAAGCTACAAAATCCAGAAACCTGCATTTCGGGACTACCCTGATGGCTTTGACTGTGAACGGTTGAGTGGGAGTCCAGTAGTCAAGACAGCCGAGGAGCTCATGGTGATCTTCATGGGGAAGAAAGCAAGAACACCGTGCATGGGACCACTGGTGGTTATAAAGGGGGACAGGCTGGTCAGTACGACTGGAGCTTCTGGGACTGGCCTTGGTAGAAGGTGCTTTTCACAGTGAGATACCAAGCGAGGTTTGAAAGACAATTCAGTTTAGCCCCCCTCCTAATGTACTGACTCTCACCCAGCTGCAAACCCAGTGAGATCATGGTTTGTTGAAGACACCAGTCCATCAGTTGCAACAAGTAGAAGTGCAGTCCTCATACAACAACTCTAGAGTTACTGTATTCATGGACAAATGTTTTACATTGTGCTGACCCAGATCTGATTGTACAGTGTACATAAATGGTTCACAGTACATCTCTGGCTTCACTGAGCTGATGGCAATTCGTTTTAATTACAGGGCAGCTTATTATGCAGGCCATGCATCCAAGTGAGTAAGCAAATAGTAGGTGACAAAAATAGCATTTTTGTAAACCATTCCAAACAAACCCATTATAACTGAAAACTGGCTGCTCAGCAGAGACGTGACTGGGTCATTAGTCTCAGACTGAAGCAGATTCATGGTCAGTGTTCTGTAATTCATTCTTGGCTTACTTAGATAGCAGCTGACCCACTGAGCTAATAGATAGGTAGAGCTAAACTGATGCTCTAGCGCCACTGGCGGGGCTCTGGGCACTTTTACCTGCAGCTGACTGTGCTAATGTGTGTTACAGCTTCGGTTCAGGGGTTTTAATTAGTTTAAGTGAAGTATTAAATATGAATGAAATGGTGGTGCCTCCACTTAGCAGGAATATACTTATGACTGTCTGCTGGCAGTTCCCACCAAGAACCATTTTCACTGTACTATTTAATTTCCAGTTCTACTGTAACTACTCTCCCTTTGTTCTAGTTCAAACAACCTTAATGAATAGAAAATAACACACACACAGAGTACTTTAAGTTCAAACAATAAAGTTAATTAAAACAAATAATTATAACATTTATATACAAAGTTAAAAAAGGTTTCCCCTCTTGAAGGTCAACCTTTTCCCACAGTTTCCCTTCACATTCATTATTTCTTGAAGATGTTGAAGTCTGAAAAACAACTGTCTGGAATTAATTTCCAAATGTAAGCTAGGTGGGAGCCCACGCTCACATGCACACATTTGCACCGCACTCAGAATAACAAGGTTCCTTAAAATAAACAAACAATGCTGAGCTGGGTGGCTTAACAAAGAATAAAGCATGGACCAGTGTTTGCAGGGACTGTAATAGCTAAACTGCTTGCAATTTGGGTGGCATGGTGGTTGGCACTGTCACCTCTCAGCAAGAAGGTTCCGGGTTCGAGCCCTGGCAGACCCGTGGCCTTTCTGTGTGGAGTCTGCATGTTCTCCCTGTGCCTGTGTGGGTTCTCTCAGGGTGCTCCAGCTTCCTCCCACAGTCCAAAGACATGCAGCTTAGGTTGACTGGTGACTCTAAATGGCCTGTAGGAGTGAATGTGAGTGTGTGTGGTTGTTTGTCTACATGTCAGCCCTGTAACAGACTGGTGACCTGTCCAGGGTGGACCCTGCCTCTCAGCTAGTGTCAGCTGGGGTTGGCTCCAGTCCCCGCGACCTTATTCTGGAGTGAGCCGTATGGATGGATGCTTGCAGAATTTTCTGGTCACTGGACGCTGCATTGTGGCCTCTATGTATGGTAGAAGTCATTTTCTGTGTTCTCTTTTTTTCACATTAAAAGCCTGTCAGCATTTTAGTAGCGCTCGATTCAGATGGGTGATACTGTCCTCCAGGTCTGGATCAGACCAGCCCTGCTGTCTATGACTTTCTCCTCCTTTTCTGCAATGCTCATGCTCTTCTCTACATACAGTCTCTCTCTGACTAATATCACATCCTTTATCAGGTGATTTCAATTCAGTGAAACCACATAACACAGTACAGTATATTTCCATGTCCCTTGGGATCTGTGTACATTTAATAGTTTCCATAAGTTCCTTTCATTTTTGCAGACTAGATTTTCAGTGTGGTGACTGCACATACCTCCAGAATGCACGCAGTGCATATTCTCCCCCTGAATGTCATTTAAGGCTACAGTGGAGGACACTCCTGCCCTCCTTCTGAAGCATCTACACCAGGATTTCTCAAACCTGGGACTTGAACTCCATGTGGGACTCAGTAAGCACTCATTGTCTGGGGAAACAGATCTAGCTATCTATCTAGCTTCCATAGGTGGATGTCATATGGTTTGTGTTGGCTGTCAAACCTCATCTATGTAATTAGCACCTTCTGGCAGTATTTGTGCTCTTCTTCCCTCTCATCCTCTCACTCTCTCTTTATCATCTGTGCCACTCTCTCCCTCTACTCTACGAAGCAATAAAAAAAGCCGAGAGCGTGGGCGTCGATCGCTGCTTCACGTTGCTGCTCAGCTGACAGGCAGGAGAAAGGAAGAAAGGAAAGAGGAGGAGGACAGAGGGAGATGCGATGAGATGGCGTATGAGAGGGAGAGGAAAGAGAGAGAGGAGGAGGGAAACAGAGTGTTTTGTATGTGCAGCTGCTCAGCTGACAGAGGGGATGGAGAACAGAACAGAATGAGCTCTATGTGTGCGTTTGTGTGTTTCTGTATACAGTATGTGTGTTTCAGCTCATGGTTTGCATGGCAGTATGTGAAGAAGAGAAGCCATGCAGAGAGATGAAGAGCTTTGTTGTCTGTAGAGAGATGGAGTTAGCACTGACCTAAATAATAAAAGCATGTTTCACACCCAGAAAATGAAGCTCTTCAGCCCCGAGAGCTGCAGTAGCAGCTACAGTGCACCGCCTTAATGACTCGAGCTAATGTAGTTAAAAAATATAAATTATATACAATTATTTGATATAGTTTAATTGTACATTCTGTCCCTTGAATATGTAAACCTAAAATGGACCTGTAACAGTAGAAAGATGTAACAGAGTCAGAGGAAGCTGATAAAGGGATTGGAATCACACAAAGCCTCTTTACTGAAACAAAGGCTTATAATACAAAACACACAACGACCACAGTGGGTGAAAAACTCTGGGACCAGCCTGACTTCAAACTGTTTCACATAAAGAACGCAGTGAACACATGAGGCTAAAAACACAGCTAGTAACACTGCAAACAGGGACTGAGGGGCTAAACTAAAACTCTTTAGCAAGTGGTAAATTAATCAATTGATTAGGCAGTTAATTAGGTAATAATTGAGGTAAATGTTCTTATACAGGAGCGAATGTGACAGAAGGTTGGGCCAAGTGCACTGCAGGGACATCTGATCAACATTAACATTCCTTTAAAATTAACTTATTTAAGTGCAAGTGCTATTATAAGTCCTGGTGTAACCAAACAAGACAGACACAGGGCGGAGATGTGATCAGAAGCACGTATACTGGATTTTACAAAGGGAATACGATGCTTTGTAAGTAGCAGCTGCCACACCACAGGCTCCACGGGGCTGCAGACAATTTCCTTCAAGCAGTTTTTATACTAAATAACAATAGATTCTATTATATTACTTCACTCCATTTTCTTCACATCTGTATTTATTTGTAAAACTATGTCACAGCGACAACTACACTGACATTTTCCTCCTTTAACATTAAATACTGTGTTTTCAACAGTAAATTGATGCTGAGGCAACAAACAGACTGTTGCTGTACAGTTGTACATCTTTAGGGTAATTTTAACAGCAATCAACAAGGACTGACACCATTTAGGATAAAAATGGACCAGATAGTAGATTCTTTAACTGACCAATCCCTGACTAGGATAATCGCCTTTATTGGCCAAGTATGTTACACACAAGGAATTTGTTTCCGGTACAGAACTGATGGTAGCCATTTGCGGCGCCACCTCAACCAATGGCTCTAACCATCGAGGGCAATGGGGGGGTTCAGTGTCTTGCCCCACTTCAACACATGGACTGCCGATACTGAGACTCGAATCTTCAACCTTCTGGTTGGGAGACGACTGCTCTACCCACCACACTACTGTTGCCTCCCCACACTAAACAGTAATCACAAACCAAAACAGAGCAGTAGTCTCCGATTGCAAAAATTGGCCCAGCACAGCTCATTGACATCAGCTGAAAGTGATCACGGCTCACTGTGAAACACTGGTCGCTGGTCTGTAGCAGCTGGTATGTTCCAGTCAAACCCTTTATCCTCCATATTTTGTGATTTGAACTCTGCCAGGCCGACGCCATACAGACGGACAGTGACAGTGTTTCACAGTGAGTCGTGTGCTCCCAGAGGACCAGCTGCTTCTGTGAGCTTTCAGTAAATGGTCCTATAAACCTCCTGCATTCAGTTTCCTTATGCTGTTGCCCATCTGATGCAAATGAACAATTCTGTTTTCCTGCAGTTTGGTCTCAGAATGTCCAAAGCAGCAGATTGCACATCATGGTTTCTTCCCACTTATTGATTTCCATTTGTTCAGCCAAAAACAAGACCCTTCCATCAATGTACTGTACAAGTTGTACTGGATGCCAAATGCCACTTGTTAAGCGGTGCACCCACCGGCCAGAAGGAGCCCACAAATCACCGCCGCAAACCGTCTGTATCACAGAGCTGGGTGGTAAATCATTTGTCACTGAAAGACCTTCCTATCAATTTTAAACTTGATGAATGACTTCAGCGCTGGTATCCAGAGAGTTTGAAGTTCACACAGGTGAGTCTGCCTGTTTGATTAGTGTCACTACTGTGGACATAATGGAGCATTTTAATGCTAGAACAGAGAGATATTGGCAGCTTTAATCACATTACTCTCCACAGTAGGCATGAAGTGATCGTCCTGCGCTGTAACTACCCTGAAATACTGATCAATGCAAAGAGTATACTCAAAGCAACTATAGTATGAGACTTAAGGACTAAGTGACATTGTTTCCTTCTCTGTTATTGAAACATTTCACAAGTTTTACAGCTGCCTCCCATGGAAGGTTCAGTTTCAGTGTTTGGGCACTGGAGGCTTCAGGTTTCCAAACAGCTTTTGTTTAAGCTGAACACTGGACCACACTTGTCTTCCAAGCTATTTGTGATCACAAATCATTTTGTATGTTCAGTTGTTAAACTGAAAGTTTTTTCCTTCGGTGGGTGAATGTGACAAAGTCTGCACAGTGAAGCTGGAACATCCAAGTTACAAGAAGCAGAACATATTTTCAGTGGAAGACGACGTGAATACACCACATAGGGACTGTGGATTCTGTTCCTCATCTTATTTGGGCCACAGAGGCCCCTCATGACCAGTGACTATGATTTGTGAGTACTGTACAAAGACAGTCTTGAAATCCACACATCCACATCACCTTGTAAAACTACTGGTCTACAGCAGCATTTAAGAACAGGAGACAGACCACAATCAATATGCCAAAACAGCTTCATTCACAAGTGTTCACCTGTTTCATTATAAACACCTTCTACCCAAAACATTTTGTCACAGTGGTCCTGACCAGTGAGATACAGTAGGTTAACTTTGGATAGTGTGTTCAGCAGTAATTATTAAAACCATAATGTACTTACCATATGTTATAATGTTTACTGAGGCCTCATTTTATCTCATGAACATCCCTTGACTGAGTAGAACTCCAGTGAACAGACAAAGTGACTGGAAAGACTGAAGACAAAGCAGGACTGCCCATCGAACATGACGAACAAAGGGGTTCTGCTCCGGTCTGTGGCTAGAAATAAAAAGCCGAGTAGACTGGAACAGACCAGAGCTTGTGAATCGATTAGTTAAGTGACAACTCGCTTGAGCATGACAGGCACATGTATCTTATTTCGCTCCTGCACATTCAAAGAATAAATTAAGGTTCTAATGGGAAGAGGAGTTCCCTGCAGGCTAATTTGTCTTTGCCGGTGTCCTTCAGGAAAAGTTTCTGGAAGTGCTGTTGTTCCAGTTTTTATGCCCTGCATGTTCCGCAGCTTGTTCTCTACTTCTGAACAACAGAGAAACCAGGGAAGTGTTACATAATAAGTAGTATAGGAATGCTGTCCAGGATTTGTTATTACAGGGATGTTTATTTGGTGGATTCAGCACCCAGGTGGAGTTTATCACGGGGAGCCGCATTTGCAGTTTTCCAAATTATCTACCCCATCGGTCGAAACTGCTCTGTGAGTTGCCATAACAGTGAAGCTTTTCATATCTTTGCTTATCAAAGAACCTAGTCAGCACAGTAATAATACCTTCAGGTCAACCTCAACAGTGCAAACCTGATCTGCATCAGAAGGAGGACACACACATATCTGCACTTAACACATGTGCCTCTGGTGGATTAAAGCATTCAGTAAAACAAAACCCACAGCAGCTTCCCAAGGTAAATAGCTGCCTTGTTAGCACATTTCAAATGGCTCAAGTCTTCATACTCATGTCTCCTCTGTGACTGAAGCAGTTGTAAATATTCAGAGGCATGTGTTCCTGTAGTACAATGTGATCACAGTGTGTCTGTAAGTATACGACACGTTGTCATGCAGGGCGTCAAGTACTGACGTTTTGTCAAGTACCTTTGGCATCTCATACTAAAGGTGCCTTTGATGTCAGATACTGACGCAAGTGGGTTAACGCCGTTCTCTACTGAAAACCCTGTACATCTCATGGTAGCCTTTATTGTCTGTATAAGATGCAAAAGGTACTTAACAAAGCGTCAGTATGCGACGTCCTGGGAATAGGAATGGGCTGGTACGTTACAGTAAATAGCAGAAAGACTATGTTCTTTGTCCAACATGCTGCTGACAATTGTGGCTGCCTTTTGGCCTGCAGTGTTTTGTGTCTCTTTGCATCTCTTCTGTCCTCTATTCATCCATGTGTTTTGTTTATAACTGTAGTCTGAGGCCCAGAAACACAGAACAGGTGGCCAGTGTGCAATGCGATCATCGACGGTCCACCTTAACATCTCTCTGCTCCTATTTGTGTTTATTTGTAAATGCTTTTTTGACACATGATGCCTAAATTATTAGTTTATCACCATAAGATCATACAGACTGATCTCTCCAGACTGAGTCCCAGTCAGCAGGGGTTGGGGGGTTTCCCTGCCCAGTTGGGAGCAGCATGGAGATCCAACAGGACGAGTAGCCGGTAAGCACCTGTTTGCTTCTCTGCTCTGTTGCTGTCACCGCGATTCTGTCCGGGGTAAAATGCTTCAATACATAGTTGGTTGAACCATCCTAGAGGAATAGAGAGCCTGGCAGGACGGTGGTGCGTGGTCAGTCCAGAGGACATACTGTATACAGCTCACAATCTGTCAGGTTGTGCGTGGCCCTGACTGCAGGACATTGCACCATTGTCCACATACTTTTGTCCCTACTGTGTTTCATTCCAAGATATAATAGTTTTTTCCTATGTTCTTCTTTATACTAAAATGGATTTGATTGTTGTTATGATGGTTTAAGTCAATATTTTGCTTCTTTGAAACAGTAGTGAGGTTATCTACAATGTACCTACAGGGCTACCTAAATAAACACCACACTCCACTGAGCCCTGCTCAAAATGTGACAGCTGTGCAGCGGCTTGTTTACCGAGAGCTGCTGCACTACAATAAAACCAAAACCATATACCAAATGTAGCACTGCTGTCAGAAAAAGAACAAACTTGCAGAGTTTGGGGAATTTCAAAACAGTTTTTTTCTCACTGATTTTTATGTTTATGTAAAATCGTACAACTACATTTTAACAAATTTCAAATGTCTGAGAAACTTGATTTTCCTCCTCCTCTTTTACTAAGAGATAGCTGTTCAAACATGTATAACATGATGTGAGTGGAGCTGAGTGAAGTTGCACTGATCTCACAATGTTTACGGTTTATATCTTATCATGTGCATTATACCCTGTATCTTCTTGTTGATAATGTAAACTTTAATTTCTTGGAGCAGTAAACAGAGCAACCTTTGAATGTGTGGTGACATATGAGCTGGATTAAAAATATTAAAAATGACAGCCCTTATAGACATGTCTTCATATTAAAATAACTCGTCTTGTTATGGTCGTTCCACATTGGAGCCCGGCCAATCACGGCCAGCTGTCTTTCAAGACTTGGCTGAGAGGTGGTGCTAAAGACAGGTGTCACTGTTTCATGCAGCATTTCAGCCGGATTTGGTTTCCACAGCCAGTAAACTGCAGAAGCAACACACAGAGTCTATGATCAGTGCTGCAGTCTCAGCATCTGACACATCTGATCAGGGAACTGCCTTAACAAACACTCTCATCTGAATAATCATCGCCTGCATGGCCCACTGGACGACACTGGGTCAGCACTAATAGGACTGCCTGTCCTGTAGGCTCAACAAACACAAACACACACACACATTATTTGCATAGAGTTCTCTCTGTGTCTTCTTCACTTTATCAATTTTAATTTTATATGTTTTTGTAGCTTAAATACACAAGTTTACACAACAAACTTTCATCGAGCCATACTGATATCAGGATGCAAAATAAACGTATCTAATACAACAGAAATTATAAAAATAAATCACACCAAATGTTTTTCCACTGTCACTTCCCTCTGCAGTCCAGTTATCACTGCTGATCCAGCCTGAGAAACACCACCAACAAACAGCTGTCTGCATGGACGAGCTGCAGGAGCTCAACTCTCACTGAGTAAGGGAAGGAAATGGAAAGGAAATCTCACCTAGGAACAGAAAACTGCTACCTCTCTGTCCCTCTCAACAAGCACCACCACCACCATCAACACCAGAACATCTGATGTGTGAACTACGCTGTGACTCAGATGTGATGTCTCTTTTCATGATGAAGCAGCAGTGAATTGATGAGAACTGGGTCACACAGGAATTTTAAACAGAGCTGGGTGCCAAACTAAGTTAAATCAGGCCTTTGCCAAGATGAGACACAGAGCTCCCTGCCAACTTAATCTGCTAGATGGTGGCCCAGAGGATGCACACAGGAGCATTAGTTATAGTGAGTGGTGATACGCTGTAGCTCAACAGAAAACAATGACAGTTAGAATAAAGTACTCAAATGGAGAAACAGTAGCTGCGATGTGGCATGAAGTCACAACGGTGAGCATGGATTCCAAAGGCAACGCAGTATCATGGGCAGAACATGAAAATCAGATTTTTACCACAGTATGACACACATATGGTTAGCTGGGTGAAGTGGCAAGCATATAGTGAGCAACATACGTGCACAGCACAGGTCTTTTTACAGACACTGTGTGAGCCACTGCTGTAGCCTGGCACAGCAGAGAAGAGAAACAAAGTGAAGCGACACAGCCAGTGGAAGCATCTATATAACATACAGTCTTATGCAAAAGTTTAGGCACCCCTTGATAAATAACAGATTTTGGTGATTTTTTATTTGAACAGATGTTAACACAGTTTCTCTTGGGATGTGTGAACTACGCTGTGACTCAGATGTGATGTCTCTTTTCATGATGAAGCAGCAGTGAATTGATGAGAACTGGGTCACACAGGAATTTTAAACAGAGCTGGGTGCCAAACTAAGTTAAATCAGGCCTTTGCCAAGATGAGACACAGAGCTCCCTGCCAACTTAATCTGCTAGATGGTGGCCCAGAGGATGCACACAGGAGCATTAGTTATAGTGAGTGGTGATACGCTGTAGCTCAACAGAAAACAATGACAGTTAGAATAAAGTACTCAAATGGAGAAACAGTAGCCGCGATGTGGCATGAAGTCACAACGGTGAGCATGGATTCCAAAGGCAACGCAGTATCATGGGCAGAACATGAAAATCAGATTTTTACCACAGTATGACACACATATGGTTAGCTGGGTGAAGTGGCAAGCATATAGTGAGCAACATACGTGCACAGCACAGGTCTTTTTACAGACACTGTGTGAGCCACTGCTGTAGCCTGGCACAGCAGAGAAGAGAAACAAAGTGAAGCGACACAGCCAGTGGAAGCATCTATATAACATATAATCATTTATATTCAAGATCCCAAAAATAAATTTTTGAGAATTCAGCTGCTGCCATGGATGGATTATGACACAATGAACACTGAGATCTGACCTGTAAAGCCCTCCCCACCCTCCAATAGAAGCAGGACACCAAGACTGAAGCATACACTTACCTTGTTTGTCTTTTTAAAGTTAATTCTTTTGTTTTTCAAGCATCTCTTTCTGCTCATCGTGTGTCTTTATAGACATTTGGCATCTCCTTGCAGTGGTTTATTGTCTCTTGGTGGACATTTTGTCTTTTTAGTCTTTTGCATCTCTTTTTTTAAGATTTTTTTTCATACAGGTCTGTGCAACGAATAAATCACATAATGTAGCGTATGCAGTACTGAGGTGATGGATGAGACTGGGGACTTGCTCATCCACAATGACTCAGTTTCTATTTTCTATAAGTGTGAAATGCAGAACAGGTGTGGAGATGTTCAAAACGTACTTCTGACAGAGTAGAAAGCAATTTAAGTACAGTAATTACTTGTGCTGTGAAATACCATAAAGAGTAATATACTAAATGAGTGGTATAATATGAAAATATAGAATAATACAAAATGTTTAGTTATCTCAAAACGTAACAGAGAGTACCTGTTTAATACCGGAGACTCACTTTTAAAACCATATGTATATCATAATACAACCCTGCCACTATACCTTATTACAGTACTACACAACAGACTATGCACGCTGTTACTGGAAAGTGATCGTGCATGCAGGATCATCGATGTGATAATGACAGAAATTCATTTGCATGTGAAAAGAGGATGAGCAAGAATTCACAGCTTTTGTCTGAAGATTAATTTTATATTTTCAGAGTGCCGTTTATTAGCTTCACTCACCCAATTCACTCAAGTGCTCTGCCCATCACGTATCATGTGGATCACACTAATGTGGACAGAAAACCTTCGCTCTGAGCTGCACTCTGGACACTCCTGTTAATTACTTTATTCATTGCGGTCAGGAGACTCCATCAGAACACAGATTAAAGAGTCCACTGACTGAGCTGATCTTGGTGTTCATGTTGCAAAGGAAACATTCCTGTATAGGGAAGATTGAAAAAGAGATTAAATGAAGGATAATGACAGAAAGAGCAACTAGGGGAAAGACGTTTCAGTGTAATGGACGAACCTAAAACCAGAAAGGAAAGAGTCTGGACCAAGCTACACTGATACTCAGTGAAATTAATGGATGTTTCTACTTGTCTAATGAAGTTTAGTGAAACTTCATCCTCCTGATATTGGGAGTTCAGTCCCCACACTGTTACACTCCTTTTCTTTATGTCATCACTCTTTCTGGTCAGTCACCTTCCTCCCCAGGTTTCACTTAGTTTGCTGAGTCTGTCCTTTGACTGTAGGTCATTCCACCTTTCAGACCTACTCATAGTCACTGGAAGAACTGGGAGAAAACCATATGGGCTGGTTCCTCTGTGGGCCACTTGAGCAATGCTTTTTTTTTACTTAGATTTGATCTAGTTTTGTAAATGCACAGCAGGTCCTGTTGCTCTGGCTGTCAAATATTGACGGGAGTGTGTCAAACCACCCCGTGTGTCGCATACTGATATTTGACAAAGTGTCAGTATTTGACATCCAGGGAATGAAAACAGCTGGTATTTTCAGGTTGATTGAAAACAGGAGGGTGTTTTACTTATTATCCATCATATTAGATCATTAACTTACTGGTATTTTAAGAGAAAAACAGTTCACAACTGTCTATTCACTTGAATATGCTTAGACAAAGAAAGTGCTACATTCTTGGCAGTGGATGTGTTTAAGGTTAGTGAGTCTCCCTGAAATGAATGCAATGTCCTCAGAAGGAATGAAAACAAGTGTGTGTGTGGCCTTGTTCTGCTATACTTGCGTGGCTCAAAATCCCTGAATTACTATCATAGCGGGGACCAGAAGTCACTTGCATGTGTATGTGCAGTTATCTTGCCCTAGCACAGCCCCGGATTTCTGACAAGGAATCGAACTGCCGGCTTGTCTCTCACTCACATCATCAGACCTGACAGTCCACGTCAAAGCTCGGCCCGTCCTCATCCCACTCTTCTCTGCCCCTGTCTTCCTCCTGCTCAGACACACTGTCTCTTCCTCTCCTTCCACCAGACACCTCGCTCTCCTTCTCTAGGGAACATATATATTCCAATACTGTCAGGGTTCAGGCTCAGGGAGGACCCAAATACAGACAAGTAAGGTTTAATATAAGTAACATAAATCAAAAAGACAAAATAGATCAACTCAAGAGCTCTACCTGACAAAGTGCAACACAACATATCAAAGAAAATAACACCGTCAGGGAGCAAATACAGTGAAACCGAAAACATGTAACAAGACTAATGAACAAATAGAACAAAGATCACAACAACCCAAGAACTGAAGGTAAAAAGCAAGAGTCCACATCCTAAAAGTCCAAGTTTGAAGCACCAGAGTAAGAGTCAAAGAACATACGGGAGGAGAGGAGAGGAGAGGAGAGGAGAGGAGAGGAGAGGGGAGGTGCAAAGGGGGGAGATAACCACAAAGAGGCAGGGACAACAGGAACAAGTGGGGGGGGTTGCATACATGAACCACCAACCAAACTGAGGGAAGTGAGAATATATAAGCTGAGACATGGCGACAATGACCAGCAGGTGAACGCAATGAGTGGTAATCAAGGCCAGAGTAAAGCAGGTGAGACGGCATGGAACAGGAAACGCTTTCAGAATAAAAGTAGGGGATAGGAAGTAGGCCCAAGCCATGACAAATATACAAAACAAATCATCACGACTAGACTCATAACACAGTCCCTCCTCAGTACAATACACATAAAGCTAGAGTGGAAGAGTCATTGTATAAAGTACTCCTCATTGCTTTCATAGCATGGTACTTTCTGTTTGTATCAGCCAAAGCATTAAAGTGTAGAATCAAAACCCACACTGACTGTACTACAAAAGGCTCAGAGGGATTTTCTGATCAGCCAACAGTGTATGAAGCAAATTCCTCCCTCCCCAGAAACATTTCCAGCAATCAGGCATGTGAATGGAGAGGGTTTGAACTGCACTGTCAAGCTCTACACAGCTCACACATTTCATGTCATCAAGAATTCTTGGAAGGAGAACAGGGGTGCAGCCAGAAGGAGGCTATGATGGTTCAAAGGGTTGAGGGGTCAACAGAAGCATGTCTTTATAGCACTTCACTTCTAGTTACTTTGGATAATTCACAGACGTCACTTTTGTGAACAGTGTTCATGTTGAATCGTTGGCGCAGAAATGTGGGTGCTGCTTTCTCTCTCTCTCTCTCAGCCTTTTCCTGTCTGATCCGGTAGCACTCTCCAGGGTGCTCGCTCTTAATATGTATATTTTAAGATGCTCATCATTATGTCATCTGACTGTGCAGAAATATATGAAGAACTCTGTGCGAGGGCATGCATATTTCCTTGCAGCATATTGCAATCATCTGTCTTGTGTATGATCCAGTAATTATGGTCCAATGGACCACCAGAGACAGAGATTGTGAAAGAACAGAGAGAGCACCCGAGGGCTGGAAATAAAACCAACAATAGACTGAGAATAGGAGCCATAGAAGCAGTGATGGAAGGGAAAAAAGTCGAAAGAGGTGCTAGAGGAAGGCAGATGTGTTAGAGAGAGGCGGGCGATGAAAGAACGAAGAGAGAGATCTCACGTTTTTCTTTTTGCCTTGAATTGCCATATCTTCTTCTACTCTTCACTGGAATAAATTTTAGGCTTCACATTAAAAT
Source organism: Monopterus albus (assembly GCF_001952655.1). Lineage (NCBI taxonomy): Eukaryota > Metazoa > Chordata > Actinopteri > Synbranchiformes > Synbranchidae > Monopterus > Monopterus albus. The sequence continues at coordinate 1,561,333 of NW_018127951.1, forward strand.
ATGAATCACTTCCACCATTTGGCTTAGCTTTGTATTATTATACTCTCATCCTGCCTCCCAAACCCTCTCTGTGCAGTACACTATGAGCCGCACAGTCAGACTTCCTGCTTCTCACGGGATTATATTTAGTGAAATATTCAAAGCCAACATATTACTGCTTTAATTATAAACTAAAACACACATTTTGCATGGGATTAAGTATGAAAGTGATCCACCGGCATCAAATGGAAATATTCAGCATGTCTTGCACATCCTTTTTGGACATACACTATTTTAGGTCAAATATGGCGTAAGTTAAAATCTTCATTATTTAAAAGTCAAAATAACAAGATTGTATGTCAAACATTCCAGGTTATGAGTCATTTAAATTTTCAACCTATTATATTTTCTGGTTGAGAAACATTAAATAAAAGAAGAATGAGGAAAATGTAAATGTAGCTGCATTTCTGTTGTTGTATCTAACAATTCTTGACATGATCCCGCTGAGCTGCACCAGCTCTTCATCTCCCACGGGGATCGGGGTTTGCCGGCTGACTCAGGTTTTCTAAAACCAACACATTTTTTTCAAAATAACTTCAAGGCTACCTTTCATGAAGATACAAGACGGGGCTGAGAGGAGTAAATATTTCATGATGTAGTTGGGTTTGCCTCTTCCTCTGTTTTTGTGTCAGAGGACACATACTGACTTCAGATTAAATAAAAAATTTATAATAATAATAATAATAACAGGCACAGCAGTTATTCTATGTGTCGCAGCACACTCAAAGCGCTTACACACTGTTTGGCCATTCACACTCCCAAACCGGTGTCATCACCGGGAGCAACTTGAGGTTCGGTGTCTTGCTGGAGGACATTTCGACACATGGACTAGACAAGCCGGGAATCAAACCTCTAATCTTCCAATTAGGAGATGACCTGCTCTACCTTCTGAGCCACAGCCGCCCCACTATTTGAGCTCACCTGTGTTTTTTTTATCACATATTTACATGTATGTGTCACGATGTAATAGTAGAATATGTCTCTTGATAAGAGACTAGACTGATTGATGGATGCTATTATTTTACTGTACATAAAATCAACATAATATAATAAACAGTGTGACTACAGTAACAATCAGCTTGCACAGAGACTCTCAACCCTGCCTCCACATTGTTTAAATGCAGCCCTGAAGCTATAAATATCTGAGACTATGCAGTATAATGGAGTTAAGGCTGCAGCCCTGTATAAGCTTCCTCTCAAGCTGTTACAGTTCTTTCCTTTCTTTGTCCCAGTTCCCATCAGGCTGATAGCCTCGCACCTCCGTGCAGCTCATGGTGTCCTGTTAACTTTCTCTCCCTCACAGTCACAGGCCTCACCCAGGATGAACCTACCGCCTGAGCCCAACCCTGCTGCTGTAGTTCAGTGGCCTGTCTCCTGTAAGCCTGCTCAGTAACAGCAGTGGTGGTAGGCTGGCTGGGTGCTGGGGCCCCTGGCTCAGGTCCTGCTCTTTTGAGGTACAGCTTCCATGGTTGGCTGTTGTTTCCATCCAAATGTTGGGTGCTTATTTTAAACAAATATTTTCAAGAAGGCTTAGAGACACAGAACCCAAACAATCAGTTTGTTGTTTATTCTACCCAGGACCTTAATATTTGTTAAAAGTGTTTCCCCAAAGGCTCCAGTTGGCCAAAACTTTGTACAGTGTCTGAACTAAGCAAGAGTCAGGGCCCATGCCCACGATCTCTTGTCACCCAGTGACAAGATGTGTGTTTAATTGTTTTTGAACAGCAACGGAGGACTGACACACTGTGTGATGAAAATACTGCTTAAGTAGAAAATGACCAGCCTCGTTTTAATGTCATTTTAATAAATTACTTGTCGACTCTGTTACAGCCATGTCTGTTGTCATGTTAATCGGGATGTTTGGCTTTCTACTGTAGCACGGCCACTTGTGTGTGCCAAAGTTACTGGTAATGTAAAAATATCAGTTTCTGAATCCTAGAAATGAGGATGCTTACAAATTTGTGATGCCCAGCACAAAACAACTCTTGAGGCCATCATTATGACATCACCAGGGTTATTCTGTGTGATCATTACTACTGGCTGAGCTTCTGTCCTGAACTATTGTGTAATGTAACTTGTGTAGCAGCACTTTAACAGGTAAAATCAATGCAGGGACTTTCTAATAATCTGTCACCAGTGTTTGCAGCATTGTAATCTAATGGCTCGACATAAACCCTTCAACACCTTACCGGGGTTAACACCTTGTCACCTCTCATGATGTTTAAAAGCATGACTTGTCACTGGGCAACAAGATAATCAGTGGATCTTACAACTACTACCTGTTTCCAAGTTCCACATTTAGCTAGTGGGACGACACCCGAGGCAGCTCCACTGACAAATGAGCAGCTGTTAAGTCAGAGCTCTGAAAAAAAATTAATAAATGCCCTTTTGAGCTGAGTTCAACTTGTCAAATGCTACTGGCCATTTGAAGCTCGTTTTCTAGTGTAGGCACATGAATGGGAGACAATTATGATTCTGATTTTATTCACATTGTTTCTCTTGTTTACTTTAGTGAATCAATTCAGCCCAATTTAGCCCTGCCCTTAACAAAACAATAAACTCCAGTTGCAATTACTGGGCTGCTCAGAAGCCAGCAGTGGGGGGTTATACTGGTCAGATCTCAGTAGCCAGCGACACTGGGCAGCAGGTGTGAATATGAAGCAGGGTGCTGCTGAATAGAGCTTGGCTGAAACATGCTTCAGGAAATTATGTAGGGATTATGACTGTCCTTGTTCATGGTAATATTTCTAGAAGTTGTTAAATTGTGGCTACTACTGCACGCTTGCATCCTCAGGTGCTTTTACCAGTGGGCCAAAAAGGAAGAAAATCACATGCACAACCCTCCATACATCTGTGATTAGTTGGGGCTCAGGGAGAACTGGTACAGGGAAGTGCAATGTGTGACCCAGCATTAAAATGTGAGCTCTGACTGCTGGATGACCATGAACTTATAGTGAACTCCACCCCTCCTTCAGGGTGTGATAATGTCCTGGCATCTGTTTTCAGCTGTAGCTGATTTCTCCCCCTGGTACTTCTGCTTGTCCTCTATATCCCAAATTTCAACCCTGCAGCCTGTGAATGTTACTCTGGGTCCAGATTGGTTCAGACTGCCTCCAGTGGATAAGAGTTAGCTAATTACACAGATACAACACTCATTATTAAAAAAAAAAAATCACATTAATACAATGCGTTAATCCACAAAACTGACCAGACCCTAAGTGCACGTAGCCAAGTCAGACTTATGGTACTTCAGTACTTCAAGCCACTCTGTGAAGGGTGTGATGTTCCAGTGTAAATGGACTCAAACACATACACGTAGCAGGCAGCGCAGAGTTGTTTTAGAAGCTCTGGAGACAGAGCAGGTCCAGGCTGTTTCTACTAATACAGCCCCTCGCCTCCACAGTTTTGTCATTATTGGATCACACACCCACAGCAGCCACAGCTCCACTGAGGATCATACAACCTAACCCCCTTCACTTCGTGTGAGTGTCAGCCTCTGCCTCTGTGTTTTCTCCAAACATACACCAACATACCTCCTGAGTGTCAGCCTCTGCCTCCGTGTTTTCTCCAAACATACACCAACATAACATGTGAGGTCAGTGCTTCTGTTTGCCATTGACCTGCTTTGTCCTCACCACTCCTACTTTTATGAGTCATTTGTCCCTTCTCCACTCTCCTATCAGTTTCAACACTGACCTCGCACATGGTATTTAAAACCTCTGTCACTTGTTTTATTTTCTCATAATTCACTAACACTGGTTTTGTTAAGGCGTGACAGAGTGGAACATAAACTGTTGCTCACCTCCTCAGCTTCAGCTTCACTGAACTCTTTTTATTTATCGTTGTGTACAGTGGTTACAAAGTGAAATCCGTAGCTTCCATCCCCAGATGCTCCAGACAAACCTAAGAACAGTAACTGGTATAACTAACACAAAATACAATACCATGTAATTGCATACACATAACAGTGCACATACACATAACATCTATAGAATATATGGTACCTTACTGTAGAAAGGTCATGTATAAATGTACATAAAGTGCCAAATGCAGTTGCCATGTGTGTATGGGTACAGGTGGGAGTAGTAGAGAGTGGCATCTATTGATCACACCTGTAGTCCTGGAAGTGCACACGATTCTGAAGTCTGGATGTTTTTGTTCTTTAGATACAACATCATGAGGTTGATGAGTTTGTGGACTGGGTGTGTGGGATCTTTAATGCCACCACAGGCCCGTCTACAGATCCTCTGGTCGTATACCCAGCAGCGAGGGCAGGTCTGCCCCTGTCATGCTCTGGGCTGCCTTTACTGCCTGTTGCAGTACTTGTTTATCCTGTCTAGTGCAGCTGTCAAACCACACTGCTATGCAGTAGGTTAGTGTACTTTCTACAGAGTACCTGAAGAAGCTGCTGAGGATTGATGGGGACCTGTCAAACATCCTCAGCCTCTTCAGCAACTATAGTCTCTGGTGAGCCTTCCTCTTCCCTCATGTAAAATTAGCCCAAGAAATTTCCTCTGTACTCAACCATTTCAGAACTGGTTCACCACTGATAAGCTTTTATTGCTTCTCTACACTGTTGTAAATGTTACTGCGTAGAATCTCTATCCGTATCCAGCCTCTCCTCCTCATCATCACTGTGAGGTCCCAGTTGACTGTTCACAAACAAACTTTGTCCTTACTCAGTTTTGTCAGCTGCTAAAACATTGTCTTCATCTGGGTCAAGTCCTCTGTGGATAACAGCTAACAAACAGCAGACCAGCTTCTCTCTCCATC
>NW_018127951.1:1566167-1570798 GCF_001952655.1 Monopterus albus
ATCTTTCCAGGGTGATTTACAAAAAAGTCTACAGAGATCGGTTCTGTGATCTCTACTGTCGTCAACATTTTAACGCCATTCCTCTATCAGTCTAACAGCAGGCAGGCTGACCACCAGGTGGCACAGGCATCTGGCATCTGTGACAAGGTACTGTGTGCGTTCTGTGGACCTGTGTGAATCAGGTCATGTTATTTTTAAGGTTATGTGTACAGTATGTGTCCACGTTCATTGTTGGTGTTTGTCTTTTTGTGGGATTATGGTGATAATAATAATTGGCTGAGGAAAAGACTACGGCTTTTCTCTAGGATAAAGAATCATTCTAAATAATAATTCCAGATACATTTATTAATTAAAAGGCCAGAAAATTCCAGATTAGTTTCTGATCCAGAGCTTTTGCATCCAGATGAACGTCATACCTCTGCATGATGCTGACTGTTGATATATAACTGCAGGGCAGAAACATACACATATCTTTCAGAAATTACTTCAAACATTGCATTATGTGCTGAAACAGCTGAAAAATAGAGGAAATCTACCCTTAGAAGAAACCAACAACTTAATCAGCTCTGTGCCTTCCAGCCCTGAGGGGCGTCTGGTAATGGATGAGTGTAAAGACACAGCCTGAGAGGTGGAAGCCAGCCCAGGATAACAAAGCTTAGAGGAAAAGACAGAGTGACAGACACAGGTTTGGAGGCCATCCAGTGTGTGTGTGTGTGTCTCTCGGTTTCAGATGACATGCCCACAGACCACAGGCTGCTGCTGTGTGACATCTCCATCCAGAATTCACCACCCAGCTGCACCACGTGGAGCCAAAAGTGTCCAGGTCCAATGTGTTGCTCCCAGCTGTACGACCCAGAGCCAAGGCCATCACAGTTCAGTGTGTGCGCTCTGGGTGCAGCATCTAACGCCAAATGTATCAAACCAAAACACAACTTCTACTCTCATCTCAACCATCTTCAGAGACTCTTAAATCCAGTGATTACCCTGCAGCCATCCCTCCACATGCCATCAAACACAGAAAAGCATATTCTTCACAGCACAGCACACATAAAGAGTAAGAGAATAAAACACAGTCGTTATCCTCCAGTCATTTCCTCCAAAACACATAAAAATATCATCTCAGTTGTGCCATCTAAAGCAAGAAACACTTTGTTTCAGTAATTACCAACCGGTCATTTCATCTAAAGCCAAAGGTTCCCATTCAGCACTCTGTTCCACCATCTGAAACCAAAGTCATTGCAGCCCAGTATGTGTGTCCCCTTCTCATCTATTATCTTTGTTTTTTTTTATCATTTTCTCTCTGTTTTTCTCATTTATCTTTGTCTAATACAGATTCCAATGTCTGCAGTAAAGACAATTGTACCCTGTGGACATTTAAAACATGTCTCCTACTGTAGGTCAACCATCTGCACATTCGAGTCCCACATGTGCCTTCAGGCAGTCCAGTGCACTAAAAAAAGATTCTCAATATTCTATGTGTGAGTCATGGCTAATGGAAAAGAGAACAACTTTGAAGGTTGGTCTAAGGGAGAGAGTTTGTGTTGTGTGCCTGATGTGTCTTATTCCTCTGTGCCATAGATCGACACTCATGTCCAGAAGGCAGCATTGAGCCACACCGTTGCACTGGGTGACATGGTCTTTCATTACATGAACAGATTCTCTGTTGAGAGCTTATTTTGACTCACACTGACTAACACAGTGACTCAGGTCCTTGGAGCTGTGTTGACAATAAGAAGAAGAGAAAAATGCCCGGTATTTTACTGACAGGAAAATGTAGCCGTGGTAAACTAGTTACCAGACGAGAAGACTGTCACAAAATATCTTAGGCCCTCTACACATGACTGAGAGCAGAGTCATTTAATCATCAACAGTCAGCATTGGCTTCTTTTAACCACAAAGGCTATCAGCTTTTCACTTCACACTGTGTTTGCCATGAACATGATCTTTCACTACCTGCAGCAAGTAGAGCAGTGTCTCTGTCCTAATGATGGGGCCTCCAGGTGAGCAGCACAGCAACACTGGCTGTTAAGGAGGGCACTGAGATATGACCAATTTTGTTTGTGATAGGACACGCTGGAGGTTTACAACTCCCCATCAAACAAACTGTAAAACTGCCTGAGCAAATCTCACTTTGCAGCAGTAAAGTAGCCGCTCGCTAACCAATTTATCAGCTAACACTTCCTGTGTTTACTGGAAAGCTGCTTCACACCCCAATTACAGGACTAATGCCACAGATGATAAGAGTTGTGAAAAGTGGTACAAACTACTACATTTGTAATTAGAAGTCAAATCCTGACCTATCTTTAATAAACTTTCAGAAATTTAGTGCATAATAAAAAGTGTCTCCTGTGACTGAACCTCATAAAGTCCTTCTCTGCACCTTCCTAATATATTACACCTAAATGTAAAACACTTGTCAGAAGCACAGATTAGCCTGGAGACAGTGCTGCCCTTCAGTATACTCCCTCTGAATTCAACAGTCATCATGTTATTAGACTTCAATTACAGAGAGTACTTATCCACACCTACACGTGGGAAACAAATGTCCCCTTTTGACAAGAAGAATATCACTCACAGGTTCTGTCTTGTGCAGATAAGACAACCCTGAGAATCACACCAGCAGACGCGCCACCTATTATGTCAAGTAATCAGCCATGAAATTTTCACATGCTTAAATGTATGCTTTGCTACTTCGAATCACTGCCGACATTTACATGCACATAATAATCCCATTATGGACATAATCAGAGGAGGACATTAGTCCAATTAGGTAGCCTTCATTAACTGTAATTTGTTAAATTGCTTCTTTGGCTGTTATATGGCAGACATAAAGTAGGAAAGATAAGTGCTCTACCATGCAGAATACACAGGTGGACAAATCTTGTTGTGTGGTGTGGCAGTGCAGCAGCTGATGTTCGGAAGCCAGGAGAAAAGGCAGGGTGCTAAATGTGTGTCCTCAACTATAACTGACACGTATAGACATAATCATGATGGCAAGATGGCGCCCACTGAGGCAGATGTGTTTGCACGTTCCAATCTCAAATGCCAGCTATTTCTTCGTTTTCTTCTTTTTTGTGTGTTTTTTACTCTTTCTGCAGTGCACAAATGTCATGCACTGGTAACATACAACACACAGGCATTGCTGGATATCGCCAACTCACACAGCCACTGGGAATTTACTGGTTTCATACTGTGACGACCTACGTCGGCTATTGGGAGGGGTCTGGTGGCAGCGACATGATGCATGGGGGGCATCATGGGAGTGCAGTGATTAGTTCGGGGAACAGTTGTATAATTGTTGTTAAAGTGTTCTGATGTGTTACCCTGTTGTGTTTATCTTGATGACTTATACTCATGTGTTGATTAACGATGTTTCGCCAGTTGGTTGTGTGCTGTGTTCTGAACCATAAGTCTGAATTGCATGTGTGAAACTGACCCTGTTGGGAATGTGATTATTCAATAGTTCGGTTCTGGGTTCTAAATAAATGACCAAGAAATCAGTGTGGCATTGTGGTCATTGTGACAGACACGCCCAAGCGCTATCCAGAGTCGTGCGGTGTATGGGACCTGGAGTAGTCACTAAACTGAGATCGGCATGGGTGCTGGCGCCCTGCTAGCTAGCTTAGCTGCTCCAGTATAGCTAGTCTCTCTCCTCCACGCCGGGGGTCATCACGGTATGTTCGAGACAACAACTCTGTCGGTGTTCTGGATTAAAGTCATGACAGAATACCCTGAGATCGCCACCACAGCACTGAAAACCCTGTTGCCATTTCCGACATCCTATCTGTGTGAAGCGGGTTTTTCCTGCAGTGACAGCAACTAAAACAAAACAACGGAGTAGACTGAACATAAGCAACACACTTTCACAGAGACTTGGCTTTCTGACAGAGTTCCAGATTCGGCGATTCAGCCAGAGACTCACTCTGTACATCGGGGAGACCGCATTGCTGCTTCAGGGAAGGTAAAAGGAGGTGGTGTGTGTGTGTGTGTGTGTGTGTTTATCAATAACTCATGGTGTGGAGATGTACAGACTGTACACTGTTCGCCAGATGTAGAGTTTTTATTGCTGAAATGCCGGCCCTACTATCTAGCCAGAGAGCATAGTGCTGTGTTTCTGGCTGCTGTGTATGTTAGCCCAAGAGCTAATCCCTCGTGGCTCTTGGTAAACTCTATGATGTCATCAGCGTGCTACAGACAGCGCGGTGCTGTATTTATCGCTGCAGGCGACTTTAACCAGTGCAATTTAAAGACTGTACTCCCCAAATATTACCAACATGTGAACATTCCCACTTGGGGCAAGAACACTCTGGATCATGTTTACAGTAACATACATGGTGCATACAGGGCCGCACCCCACCCCTACCTGGGACCACATTTCTTTGTTCCTGTAGCCAGCTTACAGACAAAGACTGAAACAAACAAACCCTGTCACCAAACAAATTAAACTCTGGACCCCAGAGACTGAAGGCGCTCTGCAGGACTGTTTCACCCAGACAGACTGGGATGTGTTTAAAGCTGCAGCCACCTTGGAGGTCTTTTCTGTCAGCGTACAGGATTATGCTGAGTATGTGACCGGATACATTAGTACCTGTATCGACAACATTGTGCCCACCATACAAGTCAGGAGGTTC
>NW_018127951.1:1570976-1590392 GCF_001952655.1 Monopterus albus
CACTAGTACAAACACTGGCACCCCACAGGGATGTGTCCTCAGTCCCATCCTCTACACCCTGTTCACCCACGACTGTGTCACCTCTCACAAAGACAACATCATCCTGAAGTTTGTGGACGACACCGTAGTGATCTGTCGCATCACCTGTGGTGACGAAGCAGCCTATAGGAGGGAGGTGGCCGGTCTGGTGTCATGGTGCAAGGACAATAATCTCAGCCTCAACATGGACAAGACGAAGGAGATGATAGTGGACATGAGGAAGGAGAGGAGATCTCATTGGCCACTGTTCATCCGGGGGCTCGAAGTGGAGAGGGTGAGCAGCTTCAAATACCTGGGTGTCCACATCAGTGGGGACCTCACCTGGACACTTAACACCACACAGATGGTCAAGAAGGCTCAACGGTGGCTGTACTTCCTGAGGAGGCTGAGGAGGTTTGGCATGTCGCCTAGGATCCTCAGCAACTTCTACAGCTGCATCATTGAGAGCATCTTGACCAGCTGCATCACTGTCTGGTACGGCAGCACTACTGCTATGGACCGCAAGTGCCTGCAGAGAGTGGTAAAGACTGTGGAGAAGATCACCAGGACTCCACTGCCCTCTCTGCAGAGCATTTACCACCGCAGGGTGCGTAGGAAAGCTGCCTCCATCCTCAAAGACCCCACCCACACCCAGCACGGACTTTGGCCTCCCTACCCTTCAGAAGTGTGAAATGCAGGACCTCCAGACTGAAAAACTCTTTCTTTCCCTCTGCCATCAGACTCCTAAACAGCTGACAGGAGTTTACTACCAGGAAAGAAGTCATGTACTGTCGACCTGCACTGTTTACATTCTCAGTTTTCACATGCATAATTGCACATTGACTGTTGACTGCTGCACATGCTGCTTAAAGTGCCTTAGATTTTGTTATTTATTTATCTACTTTATATTTCATTTGTATTTTGTGGCATTCATGTGGACAGCAGAGTAAGAATTTCATTGTACAGGGAAACGTTTCCTAACTGTGCATATGACAAATAAACTCTTTGACTTTGACTTGACACACACACGTGCGTTTTTTTTATGTGATCGTGCCAGTGCAGTGTATGCATGTGCTTGTAGAACCAGTGGGAGTTTTCTAGGTTGGATGCTGTCACTGCTTGACATGACAGCGCTCTGATAACTACTAATGAGGACACAGGAGAGAACATGTCATTAGACTCAAAATAAATACATAAGCTCACACAAACAGTGCAGATGAAATAAATGCTCAAAATGCACCACACACACACACACATTTATGTATATATTTCCTACATGTTTGCAGAAAGCATTCTAAGAATCAAAACAATTCTCTGCCATAAAAATAACAAAGAGACACAGACGTGAGCTGAAAACACAGCAGATAATGTCAGTGGACAGACTGACAGCACTATAGTTGAGCTTTAATTCAGGGCAAGTTGAACATGAACCTTTGATATTGTGGGATTGAATTTTTGTTTCCATGAGTAAGCCAGCTTCCTCCGACTAGCACACAGGGGAAATGAACATACATTAAATACAACTAGCTGTGCTCATGGTACAATGCAAGTTTGAACTTGAGCCAATGTGAAAGTAGAGGAGCAAATCAAACACCTTGACCAAATATAACCTTGCTAAGAAGAGTTTTAAAGAAATTGAATAGAAAAAAGCATGAAAGTCACATTAGGGGAAAATGTGTTTGTTCGAATGCACACTGAAGTATTTTAATTCATGCTCATCTTTTCATCGTTTCAAGCTGCACTGATCAATGTCTTTATACAAATAATGGATGAATTGGTTCTGATTAATGTGAAAGAAGTCATTTGTCAGGATGAACTCAAAACTCTGCAGCTAGAGCTTTTTAGCCTCTTTACCTGATGGTTTTGGTTTTACACTAGCTGTCTCAGTGTAATGTGATTTTAATATCAAATGCTCTATTTATGATCTGTAATACAGAAAACATTTATAATGAGCAACTTATAGGTAAGACTTGTAGGCTGAAATGTACTAGCTTCTGTTTAATCTTTATAAATGGTTTGAATGTCTGTTCAGGTGTTTAGTACATTTCCTGACACTGACTCTTATTAATGCTGCTGAAACAACAATGACAACTGGATCATACTTATTAATATTTAGAAAATATTTCTAAGACACTTATCAAATCAAATTTTATTTGTATAGCGCCAAATCACAACAAAAGTCATCTCAGGACACTTTACAAACTAAGGTCTAGACCTTACTGTTATCAATATTATTACAGAGGGAAAACCCAACAAATCCCCCTTGAACAGCACTTGGTGACAGAGGGGAGGGAAAAACTCCCTTTAACAGAAGAAACCTCTAACAAACCCCGGCTCTTGGTGGGCGGCCTTCTGCCTTGACCGGTTGGGGTGAGTGGATAGAGGAGAGACAAAAGAAGAAAAGCAACAAGACACAACAATCAAACACTGATCAGGTCGATGTGGCTGGTGACTGCTCCTCAGAGACGTAGAGCTCCAGAGCCAGGGCAACCTGCAGAAAGGTACAGGGAGAGAGAGAGAGGACACACTACGGGAGAGAGGAGACACAAAGTTAGTGATGTGTAATGGTGGCATATAGAAGCATAGGGAGAGGTTTATTTGTTTACATCATCATGAGGTGCCTCTAGAAATACTTTAGCTGAATTTTACACAGCTGCTATCCAGGCATCGCTGTTAATAGAGAACCTTGTTACGACCGCTCAACACTAGTGTGAGTGGGAAGGAGACACTCCTGGTCTGGTCAAGGTGGAGATCCGGTTGACTGGGAAGGTAACAGAGAGTGCAATGAATGAGGAGACTGTGCATCGACCTGTGGAAGTGGTTGGTGGAGCTGAGGAAGCCAAGGTCCAGAAGAGAGGTCCAGGTAAAACAACAGGAGACACTGAGACGAAATAACATATGTTTAAACAGGATAACAATATAGTACAATATGTAACGCAAGGGAAGGCTAACGACAGAGAAAGAACTAGTAAGGGAGTGATGGGAAAGCCGAGTATAAATAGGGAGTGACAAAGGAGGCGCAGCTGAAGAGTGTCAGAAAATCAAGACAGGTGTGTCTAATCAAGAGAATCAGTGAGAAGGAGCAGACTAGAGCGAGAAAGAGAGAAGAGAGAAAGGTGCAGCCAGGCAAACCTGACAAACCTGTTAATAGAGAAAGGTTAATCAGATATATCCCACCAGTGAAGGACACGGTCCAAACACAGATAAACATTCAGAGGAAAACAGTGTAAGGGTGGTTTCACATTAGGGACCGAGGGCTGGATCTGAGTACACTTGACCCCAAAGTCCGGTTCATTTTGATCAGTGTGAATACAAGCTACCAGACTGTGGCACCGTGTCTAAGTACAGTCCGTGGGAGATGTGAATGCAACAGTGCTCAAACTAGGAAGTGGACATCATAACTAGGCTCTGTTGAGTAACATGGCTGGAAAGGAATGAAGAAGTAAAATGCTTGCTTGAAATTTGGTCTAACGAAAACATACAAAGACAACTGGATACTACACACAAAATATCTCAGATTTGTGGAAGTATTTGTCAGTATTTACATGTGCATGAAACAGAAACAAATGTCGCCCAGTTGACGTGAGTGGGTGCTTCTTCTTCTTTCTTCTTCTTGGCAAATTGCAAACCAACTACGTGCATACTGCCACCTATTGTATCGGACTGTGTACATAGGCAATTGTGCTGAGGCACAATGTGTTTCTTCTGCTAAAGAAAGTTTTTCCTCCCCAAGTAAAGGGGGATTTGTTGGGTTTTTTCTCTGTATATTAGTAATAATAGCAAGGTCTATTTTGTAAAGTGTCCTGAGATGACTTTTGTTGTGATTTGGCACTATACAAATAAAATTTGACTGAATTAATAATTTAAACTATAAAAACTATTTGTGCAGAAGCACTCCTCTTCTGTTACTTGATGATTCCCATTAAAACCAACTGGGCAAACCAAGGATTAAAACCAGGGTAGATTGAGAAAGATGTTCCTTTGCCATGAGTCGCTGTGAGAGAAGTGTTTAAAAGAAATCCGAAGATGTGACATAAGAGATAAGATCAACAGCCTGTGGGAAGAGGACTTAGTGGGGACTGATAGAACAATGGAGCGTTGATGAAGTCACCATCAGTTGCTGCACTAACTCATCCAGAACTAACGAGAATGTGTTTAATTCCATGTGGAGTAGCAGGGGCCGCGTTAACAGCATCAGGCTAATGGGACTGAATGAACACACAATAAAGAAACCTCTGGTCACACAGTCGGTGTGTGGCTGCAAACAAATACCATCAGACAGAGACCTGATGACGCATGCTTTCACACACACATAAGGACCAGCACAGAGTCATTTGGTTTCTAACTACTCAGTGAAATACAGAGAGATGTGGGATATTTAAAGATCGAACCTGTAGGAGTTGAAAGTCCTGATTTAGTGACTTCTATCATAAACACACAGTGCCTCACTGATCTCCAACAATGAATTCTTGGGAAATTGAGCATCACAATGGCAAACATTGCTCTCACCACATAAACGCAAAGACAATGGCTTAGCTGTGTTGCTACACTAGTGATGTGTACACAAACACAGATCCCAGTGTTGCACTTATTAAAATGTCATCCGGATGTTTATTGATTTGAAAAGATCATTGCACAGACCTGTAGACCAGCTGGTCTACAGTGTGTGCGACAGCAGTGTGTGCTGCTCCCAGACACAGGTAATAATCTTGACATTAACTGAATTAAAAAGCTTCTACAGCACCAACTTTACAGAGAGAGACAGGAGCAGCCTGTTACTTCAGGACCTGACAAACCAGCTGTGTGGAGTCACAGACACATGCAGTAATCCCTCCTGCACAAGTTCCCAGGAGCCATATTAGCCATACCCACAAATCAACAGGTCAGTGGGCAGAGAATCATAGCAGGCAGGTCCAGCAGGTTGGCCTCTGGAGGTGCAGGCTCGTAATGTGGCCCCAGGGCCTTGTTCCAGATCTGATTCATGGCACACAATCTTTTTATTTCCACCTTGGAGCTTTGCTTCACAATTAAATTATGAAAAGTCAGCAGTGAGTATCTTTCAATATTTATCCAACCAAAGTGTTTTAGCACCTTAATCCTAAACACATTAAGGATGGATTCTGGTTTTGTGTATTGTATACCCATCGTTCACCCCAAATAGCTCCCTGAAAATAATCCATTTAGTCTATAAACACAACAGTCATTTATAGCAAACTGCTGTAATAAATACACAAGTGTGGAGTTGTTTCTTTATGTGTTAAAAAAAGAGTCTCACACAAAACACAAAAATGCATAAAACATATGAGGGTATTTAAAAAATGTGCAAATTGTTTGGTGCATATGAAATGATGCTCTTTTGTCCCTTTTGTGTTTCTGGTTGTGTAACGGTTTTTCTTCTATTTACTTTTCTCTTTACCAGTCAGTTTTGGCTTTGTGTTTTTCTCTAAATGTGAGCTATTTATACAGTCATGACATATTCCCTTTATTGCCTGGTTTGTTTTGAAATCAGCATTTACACAAATACATCCCTAGGGAGAAGCCACCTGCACCTTCACACCATTTATAAGACTGACAGTAACTCCAGTAACATAAAAGCTGAGTAGGTGGGAGAGTGTGAAAGCTTTTGTCAGTGGCGCAGTGTCAGCGCTGTATATGGTTAATTCCTGGAGGCACTATGTCACAGTTTAAAGTCAGTTCCTGTCACACTTGTAAAAGCCAGTAGAAAAGAATGCGCGTTTCATTTTGGGTTCATATGCATCACTCCACTGTGCCAAACAAACATTTCAGCCAAGATGAGCAAAGGCCAGAGGCTCTAAACACCCACAAGGTCTAATGAGATAATCAGGTGCAGCTGTGACAGGTGAACACAGGAGTGCAGGTGGGGAGGAGGGGAATAAACCAGGGATAATCAGCTTCCAGTCCTGGGAAATAATTGGTGCCAAATCTGTGTGATCAGCTGCTTGTGTGAATAGAAAGCACAAAATGTGCCTAAAATCTATTTACTGAAGAAATGGCCTTGATGAAAATATATGTTTTTGCTTAAACCATGAGACATGAGTGGGCAGACAGCCCCTGCTGTGAAGAGAGCAGCTCCAGAGATGGATTTAATTCATCAAAACACTGGAATTAAAATGTATTTGTACCTGTTGTGCCACTTTTTGATGAATTAAATATTCCACAGTGCTGTTTCCCCAACAGTAGGCAGAGTGAGTGCTTTGTGCTCCCCAGCATGCTGAGACAAAAACAGAATAACCAACAAGAGCCTGGCCATTCACAGCCTGCCTGTTCCTATGCAGCTCTTTGATTGGACAGTTTTGTCTTTCAAATAAACTTCCAGGAAACATGAAGATGCGGTTCAATTTTTAAAGGGGTTAAAGTTCATACAGTGGTGTAAGTTTTGTCTCTGTCATGTTGTGAAGTCCAAGTATGAAGTAGCAGAAAATGGAAATACTCAAAACTGTACTGAAGGACAGAACGTGAGTAAATGTACTTAGTTACTTTTCACCACTGCCTCGCCCAACATGGCGTCCTATCCATCATCACCACTGTCTGTCACCCTTTTGTCCATTCAGCAGATGAACAGCTGATTGTTCACTCCAGGTTTCTTTTCCTGTGTGTGTCCCGCGTCATGCATCATTTACATTCATCTGCAGCACTGTTCTCATTGTTTAACGTTTGTTGACACCATATGCCATAACAGTGGACTGCTGGGTGTGTGATGGAAAACATTATTTCTTCACTGAAAACATTTAGATGACTGCTTGAGAGCCAAGTGTGCACAGGAGAGTGGGAGAGACAAATAGAGAGATAAATATGCCGAGAACAGACGGATGGATGGAACATGAGAGAGGAGAGAATGGGCCGTTGTCAGTCGCATGAAGAACACATAGAGCAACTGTGGAAAATATGGAAATAAATAAATGGAACTCATTTAAACTCAATAAAAAATGAAAAAGTTGTCAAGTAGTTCTGATTCTAGCTTGACAGAGTGGTATATTTGATCATTTCCCCATGACTGTAAAGCAAAAATAAGAAAGGTAAGGTTTTCCACAACCCACTGGAACCCTGCTGTGGTTGTAATTGTCCAGTATAGACATAAACAACACTATATTAATCAATGCAGCTGTATGAAGAAGCAACAGCTCAGGCTATAAAACCCCACATTTGTAACAGAAACTAATTAGTCACATCAAAATTAAAAGTTATCATTTATAGAGGGTCTAATGCATTATGGGAAATGTAGCAGCCATTGTTCTCAGAGGCTGACCAGCAAATGGAAATGTGGCACTGAACTGCCAGAGCACATAAATAAAATTTGTTACTGAGGTTCATACCAAATTTAATCAACATCAAACTGAAATTTGCTCATATAATCTTCATTTAAACCTAAGTGCGTATACCTAGTGCAGTCATTTCGGTCCCATGTTCATTAATGTGCTGCTAACAGCCTCCACCCGTCTGGATTCACGCTTTCCTCCAGATGTGGGTGCATTAGCGAGACTGGCAATTAAGTGTCAACACATGGTACATACACGGACACACTTTATACACAACAGTTAGTGTTGTCTTTGCTGTTACTTTGTTCACTTTTAATTTTTATTCATGCTCTTGACTTCACACACTTGAACTGGTTTGTTCCAACATGTTTTTGAAACCCTCATTTACACAGTTTAAATGTATTATAATGACATCAAGAATAAAACATTGTTTTTCCTCCAGAGAGAGAAACTCAGTAATGTGACTAATTTAAGCAAAGAAAACTGTTTCACATTAAAATCATTAGAATATTATTTCATCATCCATTCAACATCCCTTTGTCTTGCAGTGTGACACTGATCCAGGACTGGGACTAAAGCTGTTTACAGGCAGAGCAGACAGCAGTGAACAGAGGAACAGCTCAGTTTACACACTGCTTCGATAAGAAGACGTTCTAGCTGTTGTCTGCCGAGTTGCAAAATAACAAGAAAGAGACAAATATTTTAGGTAAAGAAGATACTGGGAAGCTTCTGTTGCTTTCCTTTATCACTGTATGAAACAATTTATTCTACACCACAAACGACAGGCTGCCTCTTCTCTAAAGTACTGTCCTGTTTGGTGCAACTGGAGTGTTTCTCTATATGTTTATTTCTAAAGTGACTGAATGAGATTTAAAAATGTCCTGTAAACCAGTGTCTGATTAAGTGTTGTCAGAGATATGAACTACCCCTGTATACTGTACTGTACGATTGTTGGACGATAACACGACACATGACTGAAGATGGGAAGCTGAGGCAGCTGAATGCATTTCTGCTCTGAAAACGCTCTGAAAATCAGGAAAACTAGGGAGTCGGAGTCAGAGAAGCAGCAGTGTGAGAAGAGTTTTTCCAACCAGTGTCAAAGATGGACTGAGGAAAAAGTGTTCAGACCCCTTCACTTTTTGCACTTTGTGATGTATTTAAAATAGTTTTAATTTACTCAATCACTCATAGTGACAAAGCAAATACATGATTTTAGAAGTTTTTGCAAATGTATTAAAACTGAATCTCTCATTCAGCTCCAGACTGTGGTCACATGCATCTTGTTTGCTTTGTGGAGTCCACCTGATCCCACACTGCAGTACCAGAGAATCTCGATGATTTGAAGCAGGCTGTTACTCAGAAATATGTGTGTTGAGTCCAGTCTGGCAGTTTAAGCCCAGGCCTAGGGCCGCACAGTATACTGAGGTACTGGTTTGGTTTATTTTCTTGGGTTTTTGTTTCAGCTGCCTAAAAGCAAACACAAATTATGGCCTGATGGTTCAACATGAAGGGTCCAGAGGTTTGATTCATAGCATTTAATGAATGAAGGATTCAGCTTCTAGCGATTGATGAAAATGCACAGTAAACTTTTGCAAATCTGGTCAAATGGATTAGGCAAATGCAAATGCAAATGCTGATGACAGAACAAAATATACTGTATGTTGTATATAATTTTTTGACGATAAGGGTTTATAAAGTCTTATGCAGGCAGGGAGGTACAGGTGGTGGGTAACAGACAGTGCCAAAAACTGTAGTCTTCAGCATGAACGGCAACACAGTGATCTGGAAAAGAGCAGCTGGTGGGGCTGGCTGCAGACAGATAAGATAAAAAAAAGTCATCATTTCAAAAGTCTGACATATTATTCCATGAGACTTTGAAGGTTCTACCAGCTAGATTTCATTTATTATCTGACTGTGAAAGTTTTTGTTAAATATGCATCGTTTCCAACCTACTTTATTAAACCACACTGTGGATAAATATTACTCATCTTGACTAGACTAGTACTGTTGATGCAGCTTCCTACTGATTTGCTAATGAGTGAGGCTGACTCCCAGCAGTGTTTGTTGTAATAAACCACAATCCACAAGTCAGATCTCCAACACAAGGCAGGGAGGCCTTATAGCAACAAACAAACATTTTCTCAGATGTGGACAACAAACCCAACAGACTAAGTGAGGAGGAGGAAGGCAGTGCTGTGCTCTCACCCTTGGGATGCTGGCTGAACTGACCTTGCTGTGAACTTGTACATTTTCAGATGGAGAACATGCAAACGAATCAGTTTTAACTGTTTCCTGGCTGCACGTCTGCTGCACTCTGACCCCATGCCCCAGCGGAAGAGTTTGGGAAAGTTGAGCATCACCTTCTTTTGTCCAGGACTCCACTCTGATTTACAAACATGGACCAGATGCATGCACACACACACATTCTTATTGACTTTTGCTTTTTATAGTCTGTTATTTACTGCATAGTTCCATTGTTAACCTTTATCAGCCAGCAGAGTCACTGCAGTGCCACTACAGGTAGTTTATAGATTTAGTGTTCATTTGTAATTAGCTGACCATGTGTGTTATGACACCGAGACAAAGTTGAACTGGATAAAGGTCAAAGCTGTGGTCAGCTGCTAGTTTGTGAGACTTCCTCAAACACACACACACTTGTTTTTGTCACGTACGGGTCCCTACATAGACTTACTTTGATTTCAGGGAGACTTAGCCTAATTTTAACCAGAATTGCTACTTGTCTAACCTTAACCCTTACCCTAACTTTAACTAAAGCTGACGCGTTATTCTTACATCATGTCATTTTCATAAACTTTGATAACTACACTGTGGGGACCTGCCTCTGGTCCCCACAAGTCAAATCAATCAATCAAAATTTATTTATATAGCACTTTAAAAACAATGTCTGGTTGACAAAAGTATTTTACAAGGGCAAGGTAAGGACTAAAATAAATAATATCAATAGAGGAATAAAACAAGTGACTTCAGGTCCCCGGGAAGTATAGAAAAGCAAGGCCACACACACACACACACACACACACACACACACACACACACACACAGAGTGTACACATACATACATACAAACACTCCACTGCTGCTGTAACAAGCTGTAGAAGTCCTTCCTTCGTGGTAACTGTTGCTGAGAAATCCAATTCTTAGAAGGACATTCAAACTGGACTATTTGGCAAAATGGACCTTTCTCACTTACTTGCACAAACACACACACATACTTTTGGCCTGTCATCTAGAGGGACGATTTGTTGCCCTTCACAGTAAATGTCACTGTGGTATCGACAGCTTTGCAGCAGCAGTGGTGGCAGTGAATGCCACAGCCTCCTGCCTTGCCCTCTCACCTTCTGTACACAACTTAAACTGAACTTTGCTGAAGTTTGGGCAGTGCTCTCCATGGTCAGCTCTGTGAACTTAAAGCCACCATTTGGTCATATTATATAGTGTAGCTCATTTTGGGGCTTCATTTACTGCAAGCCAACAAACACCTAACAGGATCATACTTGACAGTAGGAAGGATAATCACCTTTATTGGCCAAGTATTTTACACACACAAGGATTTTGTTTCTGGTAAAGAACCGAGGCAGCCATCTGCTGCGCCAACTCAACCGATGGCTCTAACCATCAGGGGCAATGGGGAGGTTCAGTATCTTGCCCAAGGACACTTTGACACGTGGACTGGAGGCACTGGGATTCAAACCTTCAACCTTCTTGTTGGGAGATGACTGCTCTGCCCACTACACCACTGTCGCCTCCCCAGAAGTAGAAGGACTGGAGAGTCACCAGTGCAAAAGAGGGGCAGTTAGCTTTCCATGCTCTTCTTCTGAAGCTGCATCCCTGGCTTAATGACATCACTCGTGCCTATCGGAGATGTTGCAGACAGGCAGAGCGCAAATGGAGGAAGGATGGTCTGCAAGTCTCCTTAGGCATTTTGAGAGACAGCCGTCAGGCATATCAGAGAGCTGTGAATGATGCTAAGACTCAATATTTATCTAATGTCATTTCTGAGAATAGTCATCAGCCGAGAGTTCTGTTTAAGACCATTAATGTGGTTATTAATCTCTCTAGTGCTGTATTTGTCGAAGCCTCGAATGCTGTGTGTAATGACTTTTTAATGCACTTTAATGAAAAAATTCGGTCCATCAGAGTGAGCGCCCCACATCTTTTGCCTTATATTCCACCTGTGTCCCACCCATGCCATATTTTCACTTCGTTTGCCCAGGTGTCCATTTCTCAACTTAAAAAATGTGTGCTCCAGCTCAAACCCACTGCCTCCCCTTTGGCCCCCCTCCCTGGGAAGATTTTTTTAAAAAGCCATTGACACTATTGGCCCTCAGCTGGTTATCTTCGATAACTCCTGCCTGAGCTCGGGCTCAGTTCCTTCGACCCTTAAGCATGCGGTAATTAGACCATTACTCAAAAAGCCCAACCTTGATTCATCCGTATTAGGAAATTTTTGTCCAATATCCCTTCTCCCCTTTCTTTCTAAAGTTATTGAGAAGCTGGTGCTTATCCAACCTCAAGCTTACCTGGATCGTCTAGATTTTGTCGACAAATTTCAATCAGGGTTCAGGGCTCGACACAGCACTGAGTCTGCTTTACTTAAGGTACATAATGATATTGCATTAGCAATTGATGCTGGACGCCCAGCATCAATTTGTTGCTTTGTTGGACTTATCGACCGCCTTTGACACAGTAGACCATTCAATTTTACTTTTGAAGCTTGAGGACCTCTTTGGCCTGGGAGGTGAGGTGCTAAGTTGGTTTGAGTCGTATCTTACCAATAGAACCTATTCGGTCATGATCGGTGGACATTCCTCCAGCACAGCTTCCCTGACCTCAGGCATCCTGCAAGGCTCCATTTTGGCCCCTCTTTTCCTTGTATATGTCATCACTTGCTGCCATTATATCCAGTCATAATGTTCCTTTTCATTTTTATGCTGATGATATTCAAATTTACATGCCACTGGTACAACCGGAATCAGGTTTGCTTGTCACATTCCAGAACTGTCTGCGTGACGTTAAAATTTGGTTAACCCAGAATCTCCTTTATTTAAACGAAGATAAAACTGAATACATTGTTATTAGTCCCCATCCAGCGGTAGGTGTATTAGACTTCAGCACGTCTGCCCCCTCATTCTCTAACACTGTAAAAAATTTGGGAGTAATATTTGATGCGAATTTCAACTTTGATAGACAGATTAAGTCGGTGGTAAAAACTAGCTTCTACCAGTTAAGATTGCTAGCTAAGGTAAAACCATTCCTGTCTCGTACTGACTTAGAGAAAGCCATCCATGCCTTTGTGACCTCCCAGCTTGACTATTGTAATGCCCTCTATGCCGATTTGTCCCAGTCATCTTTGTCTAGGCTTCAACTGGTCCAAAACGCGGCAGCCTGTTTGCTTACAAACACTCGTTGGCATGCCCACATTACCCCAGTTTTGTTGTCTCTCCATTGGCTGCCCGTAAAATGGAGAGTGGAGTTCAAGATCTTGCTCTATGTTTTTAAAGCCATACATGGCCTTGCCCCTTTGTACTTATTGGACCTCCTGTCCAGATATGTCCTTCGCAGAACTCTACGGTCGTCAGGTCACCTCGCCCTCGTTGTTCCTCCTGCACACTATAGGAAATGGGGAGGTCGTGCTTTTGCCGTGCATGGCCCTAGATTGTGGAACTCCTTACACTTAGATATACGCTCTATAACTGAGCCGGTAGCCTTCAAGTCAGCTCTAAAAACGTATCTTTTCAAACAAGCTTTTAATGTTTAGCTTGTTTATTGGTCTTGTATGACCACTATCTTTGAGTCCCTTTTTGTGATAATAGGCCGGGTAGAAATTGTGCTCTGTGAGTGCTTGTGTTTGTCTTTTGTTTCTCTTTTAGTCTTGATTGTTTTGAACTGTTATTTTATTGATGTAGCACTTTGTGCTTTTGAGTTGGAAAGTGCTTTACAAATAAATGTTATTATTATTATTATTATGCCATATAAAACTTCCAAATTCAGTCTTTTGTCACAAAGCATCCTCTTTCCTAGCGCTACTAAATCTGTGCTGTTTTCTCAGAATAAGAGCAGACATAGTGACTTGGATTTTCTTTGCGTTATTATAATTTAGTTTTCATAATAACATTCTTCATTGTGATTTCAACTGTTAGAGAAAAATTGATTCATTTTCTTTTTTAGTTGCAGTAACTGGGAGAAAGTCAGTGATTTATTGAAGTGTTATGAGGCCTTCACACAACAAAGACCAGGGTAAGACCTCTCTGTCTCAGCACCTCCCAGAGTGTTTCTCTGTCTCTCCCCACTGGTCTGTTTCCTTTCCCCTGGCATTTTGTTCAATAAAACATTAGAAAAGAAGCAGCCCCCTCCCCCTCTCAGAGACAGCAGATAAATTATGGTCACATCCAACTATATTCAAGTTATATTGGCTGTTGTTTTCCTGGGAGGATGCCTGGGATGTTTCTTCAACAGCTGAACTACAATAGTAATTAAATAAATATTTCTATATTTATGACAGTGCTGTGTGGAATTCTGTTTGTGTTCAATATCTAAATTTAATGCACACTTAATGTGTGTATATAATGATATTTTATCTCAGTAATTTATATATTATTGCCTTTTTGTTTTATCACATTTTAGCAACTTTTACCAAGTTTTTTCCAGAAATAAGTTTTATTCTCACGTCTTTGTATGTTCTGTGCTGAGTCTGAGACTGCTTCAGTCTTGTGTAGGTTTAGACTGACTTGATTTTTCCATCTAACTTTCATTTCCAAGGACTTTTGACTTTTTTTCCTCTGTCATTATGAAGATAACCTTTGACAAAGTCACTATAACTACTCAGCAGTCCACCTCGCTTCACTGCTGTCACAGGTAAACTGATAACCGACACCCACAAAGTGTCATTGAGGTCACAGAATCTCCCTTCCATCCATGTTTTACCACTTGTAGGGATCCTGGTCACAGTGGTGGTCATGTCCCAGAAAATCCCAGACCAGATGGAAGACATAATCCCTCCAGCATGTTGCGGGTCTGGTCCCAGTTTGATATGCCCAGAAAACCTCCAGAAGGAAGTGTCCAGTAAACCCTTGATCAGATGCCCAGACGAGGAGCAGAGACTGTGCTGTGAGCTCCTCTCAAACTTCAGAGCTCCTCAGCCTGTTTCTGAGGGGGAGCCCTGCTTCTGCAGCTTCTGCTATCCAGTGTCCATCTTTCAGGTATTATTCAGTTAAATTCTCTTTTGTTAAAGAGCCCATGGCACTTTTCCTCATTTTCTGACTTATGTACAATGTTACAATGCTCAGTTTTTATCTTAAATGTGACCTAAAGCTAAAAAAAAAATTAGGTGAATGTACTGTATGTTCTAGTATTTCTGTGCAAAAGCAACTAGGTTTATACACATCTCACAAACTCTTGCTCATGTGACTTGTTTCTAACAAAATAGTTTAAGGATTTCCTTGAATGGTCATACTCTCCAGGTAGTTGTACATTCATGTGAGCTTGCCTGGCATCCAGTGGTGCCATTGTAAAGGCGGAATGTTACAATTTTACAAAACCACAACATTAGGCAAAAGTTGTATGTGTGGTTAAATATTGAGAAACTAAACACGGCTTTGTCACCACTGACTTTTTCTCTATTTAGAACATTGGTTCTCAAACATTTTTTTGTCATTCAGGGTGCGTGAATTTTCAAGTCCCACTTGTCAAAAAAAAAAAAAAAAATCGGCCAAATTTAAAATTTCAAATGTATTGAAATATCAAATAACACCAAGTTCTAAACAAATAAAATATAAGTGCAACTATTGTGTGACAGAGGGATTGTTTTCAATTTTGCAGCACTTGTCTCATCCAGTATAATCGACACCGTGTCTACAGCAGCAGGGAGAATGAGCTGCTCAGCAATTGTGTGGGATTTTTTGCAATGGAAAATTCTGTATGCAACTTTGAATGAAGCCATTTGTGCTTTTCTGTTCACTGATGTGGATTTTACCATGCGATTTACCTGCTGATGGTTTTCTGCCAGTCAAGTGGCTTATTAACGTGACTGGGGTGTGTTGTCTCTAAACGTCTTCTTAATTTGTTGGGTCTCATGCTGTCTGCTACCAGCGGTTTAAGACACAAGACACACATGGGTCTCTCCTCTGCCCCCACCATTCCCACCGTGAATCCAAGCACAAGATGGGCTTCATCATATTTTCTTTTCAGCTGGCTTTTTGGTTGGTAAGGCTACTGCCTGTCGTTTCTTTGTCTGCTTGCACTGAATCGCCTACTTTTTTTGTGGTCCATGTAACAAATTTATTCATTTACATTATTATGCCCACTACGTACACTATTGGCCCTCTGTGTGAATGTTTCCTTATATTGTTGCGCGGTAGTTAACATGCCGACGTTAAACCGTTACTGTTGCACTATGGTTCCACTTTTTTCTCCCGGGCCCCAAACTGATGTTATTTTAATTTACTTGTATTAATGACCCATTTCTAATTTTTTCCATTCATTGTGCCCCACCTGTCATGTCTTTATTCCCCATTTGTGGGGCGCGCCCCACTCTTTGAGAACCACTGATTTAGAAGAAGCAGCTTTATTTTATTGTCATTGTAACAATGTAACGAAATTTAGTTTGGCGCTAAGGGCCCCAGGCCGCTGCGTGCCGCCATCGTGGGCAACTTGGGGTTCAGTGTCTTGCCCAAGGACACTTCGACATGTGGACTCTCTCTCTACTCACTGCACCACTGTTGCCCCCATTTAACTATGATCTTTGCCCAACTTTCCCCATGTTGTGACTTATTTATACACAACTGTGGGATTGTTAACAATCAAGAAAGATTTAAATATTGTGGGAAATCAAATGAAATACATTTCATTCATACATCTCTTCATTATTCTGATTAGATAGAAACTTTATTGCAGACTCAAGGTCCAGACTCCGAACAACAAAAAACAACAAACAATAAAAAACAATAAAAAAACTATTAAAAAAATAAAAAAACACCACAAAACAACAACCAGTCCACTACTATCCCTTTAAGAGGCAAGTATACCAGTGTCTCCAGAGTACTGATGTATAGCGCATGTCACTATATGCAGCGTTAGTCAACAATAAAACAATGTGGTTTTCAGAGCTATTCAAGCAACAGATAAATTTATACATCAGGTTTCTTAAAACAGCTGATAAAGTACTAACTTGTAGTGACAAACAATTCACTGGCACTCACCCATCTAGGCCTTTTCAGTAATAGTAAAATATAAAATTAGTTTGAAATGATATTTCATTCTTAACCTGTTGTATTTTATGAATTCAGCCTGACTTTTCTTGTTGTTCTGAGGACAAACTGAGGCCTGAGGACATTACAATGGCACTCATCACTTATTTTCACTGCTTCTGATTGATATTTCATTGTCACGATACATGTTTGTTTTGAGTAGCTAACTGTATAATTGTTCATTTAAAAAGATGCTGTACATTTAAGGACCATTATTATCTATTTTCTGTGGACTTATTTTCCTCTTCTTGCTCGCCCGCTCTCCCTCTGTTAACTCTGTGATAAATAGGAGGCAATTCATACGACAGCAGTTTTGTTTTTCTGATAGAGCTCTTCTCTTGTGTTGCAGCAGCATGAGGCCACGATGAAACAAACTGACACTGCAGCTGCCTCTCCCTGTGTCCCTCTCTGTAGAGTTTTTCTGTAAATCCAGTTAACCCTAATAAGCCTGCACAGCCCTGAAAACATGGCCATTTAAGCCAATCACAGCTTTAACAATGTATCAGAGAGACACAGCCATACAGTGCAGAGGCAGTGAGAGGCTGTCTATGCTTGTGTCGACAAATTTTAGTTGAATGCCATCATTGTGAGGACATTGTGGTCGGTAAAAGGGTTAATCTAAACAGGGGTTTTCAACTGATTGTAAATCAGCGACCAGCATTCTCACCAAGAAGCAACCAGAGGCCCACTGCTGTGGGGTGGTTAGATCACATGGGCAAAGTTTTAACCCTGAAAATCACCTCGACTTTTCTAAATGTTGTATTTTGCCATAGTATGATTATTCCCAAACAATAATTAATACACAGAAATGTGAGGGTTCTCCCTGATAGTTGAATGGATACAGTGTTTGTGCTACATTGGTGGATTGAGACCAGTGTCTGACCTTTAATGACCTACTTTTGTGTATAAACACCTGATAGAGGAGACACACCCAGAAATTTTAAAATTTTTTAATTTTTAAAAAATAGTGATGCCCACAATGAAACTATATTACTGAACACATCATCAAGGATCACCTGTCATCTCTTCAAGGACCTCCAGGGTTCCACGGACCACTGGTTGAGAATCCCTTGCATAGTTAAAGGTGGTGCTGAACTGGACTACAGTATATTCACAGGTGTCTTTCTATTTTAGGATCACCTAGATGCTCCTGGTGATGTGATATGTGCTAATATTAGGAACACCTCTGAACATAATGTAGAAAGTCAGACTTACAGTAGGATCAGCTCAGTTTAGCCCAAAGACACCTACATACTCTTAATTTATGATTCATACCCTGAGTCTCAACGTGTTCGTCTGATTAAAAAAAGTCTGAAAACAGCAAAAACACTAATCATCCTTTCACTGTTGCTAAAGATGGATTTTTTTTTGTTGAACTCAAAAACTCAACTCTGGATTTGAAGTCATTATTTCTCAGTGATTACTTCATATAACAAAACAAATCTACAGACATGTACATTTGTTGTTTGGATGTGTTTCTGACCTGAAATATACAAACATGCATCAACAGCCTGAGAGTGATGGATGAAGATGGCAACTGGAGAGTGGCAAACATCAAACAGACAGACAACAACAAGTGATGACAACAAGGGAACGAGATGATATGTAACAAGGAGGTGAGAAACAAACAGGTAATTAAAGATGGAGACAACAAACAAGATGGACTGATGAAGAAGCAGAGATGGCCCAACCATCTGTCTGTCTGAATGGCAGATATAAGGAATGTGAGTGACAGTGACAGAAGCAGACGGACTTGAGACAGGCAAGCAGGCAGATGTGCAACCAAAGCAAATTAAGAGATGACAGATTCATTTCCAGCAGTGTCAGTGAGACAAGTGTTTGGTTTCATTTTCATTTCGACATGTCACTCCACTGGAGGACCTAATGGAGAACACCCGGCGCTCCATCTGCAAGAGAAGGTTCATAACCAGTAAATAAATTATACAGTAAATTATGTAAAGCCTTTTTATTATACTGTCAGTCAGGTGGGTTCCCACGTTGCAGGGTTCAGTGCTAAGGAGGCTTATAGCCTTTTCCCAGTGAAATCCAGTAATTCTAACTCTAAACCAAAAACACACATACAAGCAAAAAGTCAAACACTCAGCAGCTTCTCAGTGAAGAATTTCCTGCTTTTCTTTGCTTGTTATGATTATAAAACGAGCATTTTGGGCCTTTCTCAAATTTTTTGACAATTGAGAAATCAGCTGAAGTGATAATAAAATAATATTAATTAGTTGTAGTCATTGCACCGTGACTGTGTGCAACCCATTATGCTACCTGTGCAGACAGCTGCACTGAATAAAACCAAAACACATGACTGAAAACTGCATCAGAAAAGAAAAGTATCTAGTCGTGGGGAAAGTTGTAGAACGCTCAGTCATAGCTGTGAGGCTCTGGCTGTGAATGCATTTTTAAATATGTGGTTGAAAGTGTTAAACCTTTGTTACACAGAAATGTTTACATCAATAGGGGATTCAACATTAAATGTTCTGATCTTTGACAGATTTGTATTCACTAAAATATTCTCAAATAACAGCATGGTGTACTGTAACTAAAGCAGCAAAAAGAAAATGAACACTGAAGGAAACGTCCAGAAAACACAATTTTGACTGTTTTCAGGAAAACTCATGTCGTGGCTAGAGTGTGATACCGACTAAATTAATTCAGACAAACCATCCCAATTTAAAGGATCATTTAATATTACAATTATTCTGAATAGAGTAGTATTTAAACACATAATCTTGTAGTTAGGGAACAGAGAACAGAGATCAGAGAACAGAGACTCTCCTCTTGCAATGGAATAGATAAAGCATAAGAAGACTGTCAGGAGCACCAGTCAGTCAGGTCATTTGTTA
>NW_018127951.1:1590432-1600240 GCF_001952655.1 Monopterus albus
GCCGGAGCCATGAAGACGCGGTCCCATGCCAGCTACCCACACACACCTTCTTCCGAGCATTGTCTAAACTGTCCAGTACATGACCTTCTGGGTCGCATTGACCTAGCGCACATTTCCTTTTTCTAAACCTGAACAGACGAACAGTTCACATAAGGCTACAGCTACAATATATCCATTCCCTATCTGAGGAGGAAGTCACTCAGGATGTTGACCCCTAGGGGGCAGCAAGGGACACAGCCCTTTTTAATCACATCACTAAAACTCCAAACTGCTCATGCAGGAGATTGGCATTTTAAAGTCTCCTGTCTGGTTTTCAGCAGCACATATAGAACATTATGTGTCAAGAGAATTAGAAGGCAGCATAAAAAATAAGAGGAAATATCTTGTTCTTTGACAGAAGAGGCTCGTCTTCTGATGTTGTTTCAGGTTTTTTGAGTAATCAAAGGCAACAAAAGTTTGAGAAAGCTTCAAAATCCCACTAGAAGATGATGAAAGAGAGGGTTGATACAAGAGGAAAGGAGGAATGGGAATCTGCTAGTCATCACTTCAGCGAGAAGACAAGCTGATTAAATATGTACTTTGATATCAGATGAGAGTTTAACTCGTCGGACACTCATCCAAAACGAGCCACAGCTGCAGGGCTGCTGGATGTCAGTCTGTAGCCTGTTGTGACTGAACAGTGAAGGGATATTTGGTAAATGGTCCTTTGCTTATATAGCGCCTTTCTACACACTGAAGTGCACTCAAAATGTTTTACACTATTTCCCATTCACACACACAAACACTCACACAGCAGTGTCATCACCAGGAGCATCTAGGGGTTCAGTGTCTTGCTCAAGGACACTTCAATATGTGGAATGGAGAATCATGGGGATCAAACCGCCAACACTCCACACCACCCCCTGAGCCACAGCCGCTCCCTAGTCATGTTTTTCAGTTTATAAACTTCCAAAGACACTGGACCCCAGAAAGAAGTGCCACTCTGTCAGAACAGCTGATATCATAAAATTAGCACATATCACACATCATGGGAGGAAACAAGAATTAGACAATAACTAGATGAAATGGAGGGTTATTACAGGGTCTTATAGGGAATATTTCACCCTTCTTCTTCTCTAATATTTTATGGAAACTTTGTTCGCTTTTGACATTGTGTCATTTCTGAATCTGACTAAACTCATTCACCCACGATTTTCTATATTTCTTTAAAGTGAGTGCATGTAGAAGTAATGATCATTATGTAATGTTTAATTAATTACACTAGACCTTATGGCAGCACAATGAAGGAAGCTCATTTTGAATTCCATGTTTTTGTTCTGTATTTTAGGGTCAGATAAGACGAGGTGGTTGTAATGAGCTGCTGGTATTGTAACGTCTCCTTCCTTCACTCTCTCATATAATAATCCCCAGCCAATACAAACTAATGTCTTAAACACTGCAGCGGAAGGGAATCATCTTTTATCTGGCACAGGGTACGTCCCAAATCTTTTATTAGGACCGTCATTTCCCTCATTTCCTTCTGTCTTAGTCCCACCCACATAAGATGCAAGGAAAACGTGTGAGGAGAGAGGACTCATGGAAATGTTATTAATGATATGAAACATCCTTTCACCCTTCATCTGAAGCGTCCAATCACCAACTGTGCTCCATAAAAGGGGTCGGTTCACAAAAATTTATGTGAAGGATGGTCTCGTGTATCCTTGGTTCTTGCTCCTTGGTCCTCAGAGCCGATATAAGAGGCCCAGAATGTCCAAGGTCCTCCTTTGGCTTATGAAAAATGATACATACTTGTAAGGGTTTAATTTAATACATTAATCTAAACAGGTACCTGTAACTGTGAAGGCTGGTCCTACAGTGTGAGTTTTAGCAAACATGAACTAGCCACTGTTAGCATTTACCACTAGCATATAAATGGAGCTCTCTCACGGCCTCTCCTCACTGTGTAATTTATTTTATTACCATTATTCATTTTACATACTGGCAGTCTCCTCTTCTGTCCCACTTGGCTTTGAAGTTGATTTTACTACAGTTCAATAACCAAGTTGAAACAAATACATAAAATAATGCAACCAGAGTTTATTATTGCTACCATGACAACAAAGGCACAATACCAACTCCAAGCTGTACCTGAGGGTTTGGCACAAACAACCCACTCGATCAAGTCAAACTGCAAAGCCATGTTCACTTGCAGTGAAAACCCAGATCAAATGAAATGATGCATTTCAGCAGCAAACCCAGCAGATTATATGTTTGCACAATTTTTAGCAACTGGTCTGCAGGTGTGGGCGGTGTTTCTGGTTGTTTTGATTACACAGTTGTTAACAGGTGGCTACTGTTTCTGAAACTTAAAAATATTTAGTTTTCTACTTTTGAATATTCATTAGGGATTTACTGGACACACTGCACACCTCCTCAAATCCAACTGGCCCACAATTGTTCCCAAGAACTAGTTATTGTCATTCATACTGTAAAATATGTGGAGTTAAAACCTATGGACTCACTGCTCCTTCAGCCCGTCTCTCTCTCAGCCAACTTTTCTTGGGTCCGTTCCCTGTCTTTGATCTATTTCTGTATTTCTCTAAGGTAGTCCAAACTTTTTCTGTCCCAGTTTATAAAATAAGAAGAAATACAAATACTGTAGTGAGTTAATCCCAATTTTTCTTGGAAGCACTGCATGAAGAGTGTGCTACCAATCTGTACCGGGTCGCTGACATCCACTATCTCATTATGTACCCTATTAAAATGGGTTGTAAGGCTGCTTCTTCGTCTGACTCTCAAATTATTGACTGCTGGACGGAAATACCACTAGAGAAGCTCCGGGAAATACAAGAAATGAGAAGAAGAACCAAAGGACACAGAAGTCAGACAATATCCCAGAATTGATTAAAACATCTTTTAAAAGCACAACCAGAGACATTGATCTATTGTCAGGTGGCTTTGGGGGTGCAGGCAGGGTGGAGGTGTGCGGGGTTGGGGTACATGTTGAAGCAACCCAGGGAGAGCATCTCTGCCAGTCAGGCAGAACCCCTGCCCCTCCTCCCAGCTGTGGCAGGAGAGTGCAGCTTTGCAAAACACTCCAGTAAAGGAAGCAACAAAAAGTCAGGGACTGAACTCTTTCCATTCTTCATATTAACAGTTGCTCTTTTGTGGACAGCAGAGCACGTTTTCTCTCATTTAGCAGCATCCGTACTTTTTTGCCAAATAGTCAGAGCTAAGGAATCTCCTGAGTAAAGGTCCACTACATCCCAAGAACTGAGAAAATTAAATAGATTAGATCTGTAACAGGGAAAAATGAAAAGAGTGCAAGGCTTGTAGAGGCCTATTCAATATTTGTAATTCACTGCAGTGAGAATGGGCCTCCCTCCAAACCGTCCTGCACCCTCGGCTGAGGCTTCTAGACACAAAAACACAGACCATCCATTTCAAGTGCAGGTAAAATTCTTGGGTATTCAAAAGTTCCTATGATGAGAAGGGTTGTCATGCACATACAGTACAGTAGTACCAAGCATCATCTTAACGCTTGCGCAGTTCAAGGGTCAGTGTGCAGAAGAAAGTAGAAACCAACCACTGCTTTTCATCCATTCTGTTGAGTATTCACTGAATGTTTGCAGACTGTTGTTGAGTTTAGATGACAAGTGTCCTTGTGCAAAAAGTCTATAAATAAGTGAGTTGGATTTACACAATTACCAAGACCAAAAAAACACAAAAAAGAAATAAAGGACATATCAAATAATGCAGTAAAAGGTGCTAAAGAAAGATGATGTGTCCCTTTAGTTCTTCATGTCCCTGGTTAACTCCTGCCTGATGGATTAACCTGCAACTAAATGCAGTGGATCAACACTGGGAGATATACAGATCTCTGACCTTTACACACACACAATCCACAGTAAAGGCACTGAACTGTTAAATATAGAAACATTTGCTATCCATCACTCTGCTCTTCGTACAGATGCATGCATGTGCACACACACGCACACAGTCTATCCATCACTGTGTTGTTTGGGCCTGTTCTATGGTAAAATGTCAACCTATAAATAGAAGGAGATGGGTGACAGAACAGAGCAGGAAAGACGATTACACTTCCCCCCTTCTCTCTGTCCCTCCCTCTGTATTGCATATAGGCATATATATTTATGTGTTAAGTGACATTTTAAAATGCACGCATGCTTTTATGTCAGCTTTACAAATGCCAAAAAGAAAATGTTAACAGTTGATGACTTGTACAAAGACAATGCACTTAACACTGAAGCAAAGAAAAGTGCTTGTTTTGTGTATATTCTTGCACTTCACATCTCTAATGTCCACTTTCCATATATAGATTTTCCTCCTGCCTGCCAGCCTTTTGTCTCGGTTCATTTAGGTTCATTATAAAAATCTATTGTCCTGCTGAGGTGTTGAGCTTGTTGCAACACTGTTGATGTAAACAATGAAGCTTTGATACATGAGGTGGCAGATTGACCTGCATATTCAACAGTCATTATTTCAGTGTGGGAGGTGACAACAATCTTATTAACCTTTTCACAACACCCGTGTTTGTCGACTAACTTTGATTTAATAACCACAAAGCTTGTGAAAGCAGTGGATTTGCTGCACCAGACTCAAATCTGGTGAGTCCTTCATTTGTTTCTGTCCATCATTGAAACCAGTGACATTTACAGTTGTCACTCTAAAGAGGTCAATTTAACTCTTCATTTGTCTCGCTTTCTTTATCCTCACAGGAGAAGAGAGGACAGAAGGATGAGCTCCATGAATTACATACAGTTCAGCTAATCTGAGAACCTCCCCCAGCATTTGGAACCACACTGACATCATTATAGTTTTAAAAGTCAGTCTGAAAAAAAACTATATTTTAGTAACGGTGATTTTTTTCAGCATCTACAATAGGTCAACAGCTTATGAAGATACATCGCATCTTTTGACACATTCTGCATCAGCAGAGTTTCGGCTGTACGTCTGATGCCTCACAGTAGCCCGTTTTCCATGAGCCCTATAAATGTGAACATTCTGGACTAGTATTACATGGAAGATCAGACTTGGTGTGTGGTAGATCTCATGGGGATGTTACTGTGCAATATTTGGCCCTTTCTCACACTGGTGAAGAATCATATAAAAAAATTCCGGGATCTGTTCAATGATCCGGATCAGCACTCAATCTAGTGGTGTGTTCCTTAGGCCATACCCTGCCTTTCCAGAAAATGTCATCCAAATTCATTCATTACTTTTTTACTTATGCTGTGAACAGTCCAACAAAACAAACCAGCAAATTGGAGTAAAAACACCGCTGAGGTAATTATTTTATTTTGATCAATGTGGCTCCCACAGTAACTACTGAACAAGAGAAATCATAGGAGATATAAGTTTTTTTAACAGTGGCTCAGCCTTAATGTGTCTCATGACAGTGAGCCAGCAGGCACAATACCTGTGCTTTCTGCATCAGTGGATAATTAAAAAGTCAGACCTGCGCTACCATGTGTGACATGAGCACCGACCTTCCAGTCCCTTCCTGCACATGCCCTTGTCACCAGACTAAAGGAATTATCCCTTTTCTCATTGTTTTTCTGCATGTATGAAAAAAAGAATTGTTTAACAGTGTAAAATTGTGTGAATATTAAAAATCAGTGAGTGACAAATTTAGCAACTGCATGTAAAACTGATGAAGTCACTGCAGTCGTCCCTCAGGCCTGGACTGATCTTTAAACCTGTGACCTGACTGATCACCTCTGCTCCTGAGCAAACAGCCATGTCAGACTGACGTGATTCGTCCTACATTTCACTAGATAAAGTGACAACATCAGTCTTGTTGCCCAGGCGACACAAGGATGACAACGTGCCATCACACTGGAGGAGGAGACCGAGAAGGAGACGCTATTCTCAAAGTTCACAACCACTTTGGGTGTTCAAAAGGTTTGTTCTTGTCAATCTGAGAGCTGATCTTCTTAGATAAGGGTGTTTACTCAGACACAGCTTCTTTGGAAAATGTTAAGTAGCTCTTCATAAATACCAAAAGATGAAATAGGTTGACTGGCAAGTGTTACATACAGTACCCACGCTGAAAACAGCAGACGTGCTGATGCACAGTGAGTAAACATGAGTCACAGCTAGTTTTACTCTCCTCTCTCACTGTCAGCCTCTTCAGTACAACTTGTCTCTGCTTCTCTCTCACGGTTTCTGTCTGCTTCCATAGTGGTGCGCGCGCACACACACACACACACACACACACACACACACTGTGTTTTCATTCTTTCTGGGGACTTTGCATTGACTTACATTCATTTCCTATAGACTTTATCTAACCTTAACCATAACCACTACTTGCCTAACCCTAACCTGACCCTAACCTTAAACCATGTTGCCACCCTAAAATTCAGTTATTTCCAGGCCAAGTCCCCACAATATCAGTGTGTTAACAGGTTTCGGTCCCCATAATGTAAGTTATACAAAGGCACACATACAAAACCATGAATCGTGTCCAACCCTACACATATTACCCTTTGACTATTTTGCCTTTGTTTTCTGCTCCATTTTTAGTCTCATGGAGGGATTATTCTTTTCCAATAACAACCAAGCCGTCTAAAAAGGTTTTCACCACTTATGTAAATTAGACCAGAAATGTTATAGAACTAATCTTACGCATTACACAGTTTAAAACTGTATGTCCAAATGTTTATTCAGCTGTTTTGGCAAATAAGTTTGTATGTCCAAACGTTTATTCAGCTGTTTTGGCAAATAAGTTTTAGAGGAAATGTAACTGCTTACCTTGATTATGTTTTGTGGCAACTTTCTTTTTCCAACATAGAACAAGTGACATCCATAAAAGCCACAGAAGCCATTTGGGGGCTGGATTGGATGGTTGGACTTAAGCCTTTTACACTGGAGCACTGGGTTCGCATCCTACCTGATGTCAGAGATAGACTGCTAATACATGTTTCCAGGCAGGTGGTTTCTCATACCTCAAGACAGTGTTGACTTTGTAACAGAGATGATCATCTTACAATAGTGCTTTGAGTTGCTTATCACCAACAAAACTATTATAACATTACTGACGTTCAAGGACAGTGTCCACAGGTCATCCTATTACTGGCACTGTGAGCCTGAAGATTTGCAGTGAAGCCTCGAAGATCAATGTTACAAACTTCTGATTGTTACTGGGGAAACAGTTAAACATTCTTCTTGTTCTTCTTCCAAAGTATAGAAACTTGGCAAAGACTGAACCATGTTAGAGCAACGGTTGAATGAAGATGGATAGAAGTTATGGCTGAGATAGCTGATGATGACACGTGCGTCATTGCGTAGGAGAGGCAGGTCGCGCCAAGCAGACCTGACACAAAATCTAAGAAAAGATGAAAAACATCAGATATTCTTGCATCTGTGGGTTTGTACAGACCTGACACTGTATATTTGACCTGCCTGATAACATCCGTTCTCTTTTCCTTACTTCTATCTTTCCTGTCACTCTGCTGTGTAAAATGTCAGATCTCTCAAAATCCAGATTGTGTTTCTACAGTGAGTATTTTGAGGATGTTTGCTTCTTGATGCCCTTAAACACTCCTTGTTTGAATAAGATTATCAATAAATACTTGAAAGATTCTTCTTCTGAATCCATTTTCTAACCTTCACTCCATCTTGATTGTCTTGTGGTTTGTTTTGCATCTTGTGTCAGATGCTGGAAATCACTCTTCTCACTCCTTCTTCTTCCAGCTTTGATTTTTTCTTCCATAAAAGAAATCTTCCCCTAACCAAGCTGAAACTGTCTCCCTCACACATATCATCACATAATGGCAGCTTTGAACAGCAGCTGCACAGAACACAGCAGATTCTTCTAGGTGTTTAGTTTTTGAACATTAGTTAGCCCTCACTGTACCTCTGTCTGCCGGTCCCTGACGGGCAGAAAATAACAGCATTGTTTTTATGTCCTTGAAACTAAAAAAGATTGAGATTCCCTGCTGTGAAGAAGAGCTGAAATCCACATCGCTGCCCAGGAGAGACTTTCAAACTCTCAGACGGTTCACAGATGTCACTGGAGGGTATTTTTAAAGCAAATGAATACAAAAGATGAAGGCAGACTGAAATAAAAACTTGTGATTACATTTTAAGCCGTTATCTTGCAACCCTCTCATCACCCTGCTCCAGCATACTGTGCCCCATGCAGTCAGCAATGAGAATAATCTCAGCAAGCGATGCATGATTCTTTCTGGCAGAAAGATTCCCAATTAAAGTGTTGGATCCGATTTGGAAAAGAACTTATGAGAACCAAAGTTTTAATAATAATTTACAACCAAAAAGTTTCATTATCTCACACAAACATCTGTCCCCTTTTCTACACATGAAGAGGCTTATTTCTCCACAGATGTGTCAAAGAAAAATCTAAACAGTCACTGCAGGATGATGAAGTGGTTTATATCATCACAGATAACTCAAGTGGTTTGGCGAGGAGGTTGATGCGTACTGAGAAAGCTCAGTCTGAAGCTCAAGTCAATCTTAATGCCAGTGAACCTAACAGAATGTAAGGTCAAATTTATTTCTCTATGTATTAATTTCTCTTACTGTGAAGATTTCCAGCCAGTAATGCTCCTGGGAGCCACGAGGACAGTACAGACTGAATGTGAGCATCCACAATACGGTTTTTCTAACCTGGTAATTCCATCACTAGTAATACTGTCTGCTATGAGTTAAATTTACTGCAAGAAACATAATAATAACCTCTTTAGCAAAACAACGACTCATGCCTGCGTGAAAGCATTCCGCCAAACGGCCTACTGGCTGCGTCTTGGCTGCCAGTGCGACCTGCTGCCGTTCTTTCTTGCCTGTGTGTGTGTTCACTGATTCTGTGCCCAAAGTGTCTCACTTGCAGTTCTTTTCAGTGCTCTGCTATCGTTATGTGCTAAACCTATTTATACAACTTGACACTTTGAAGTGTGACATTCACTTGTGAGTGTACTGTATATACAATAGATATACTGAATATACAGTACAGTGCATATTTATGCTTATATTATCCTAAATTTCCTCCACGATTAAAAGGTATCTGTTATGAAAAAAAACATTTTTGCTTCTAAGTATGCAGAGAGAAAGAAAGAGAAAAGCAAATAAAGAAGAGAAAAGACAAAGGCGAGAACAGTTTCCTATCACTACTTTATCTTTTTGTCTTATCTGTTTGTGAACAAAAACCTGCACATCACAGCTAGCAGCTGGTGAGGAGTACAACAGACGCAGCTAGCTTATTTCACAAGATTCACTTTGAGGTGAGAGAATCACCTGCAACACAGAACAGTTTGTACTCTTTGGTTTTACTTTAACATACACTAAGATGGTGATATGTAGAGCAGCCATTACTCTGAATAAAGTACAGAAACAAGGCAGCTCCAACTGGATTAGGAACTGAAAAACAGTTGCTTTGCTTTTAAAACATTTCAGCTGGTTGTTAAAACTTTAATGAAGCAACCGACACGTGACAGGATTTAAGAGATGCACGTTATTTTATTTTTTCTCAGTAAGATTGGCGCAGTGTAACCTTTACCTCGCTTACTGTATCTCCAGTACTTTATTGCACACTGTGGAGGTTAGCCTGGGGTTACATTTAGTTGAATGCCAACACAAGAGGGTGTTCATGCATGCACACAGTGAGGAAGGCCACTACGATGCCATGGCAGTGTACAAGGACTTGATGCAGGTGTAAGAGTGCTCTCATCAACCAAACAAAAAAGGCTCTGAGTGCGTTTCTTCTACATGTCAGAGTTTGTGTGTGTGTGGGGGGGGGCTTCTCATTCTTTGTGTATCTAAAGATGACAACAGTAATGATTTCATTCAC
>NW_018127952.1:0-980 GCF_001952655.1 Monopterus albus
TGATTAACTTATAGCCTGTCCTCCTTATGTAAACTAGCTGGTCCTCATTGCATTACCTGCAGCAAGCAGTCCTCTTTGCACACACATGTGAAAGTGATAAACATTAAGTGTAGCACCAATGAGCATAATAAAATCCTCAACCTATAAGTATCACGCCTGCTACGTGTGTGGAAAAATATCGTATATGGCCAATGTGTTACCCTTAGCAAAAGTGTATTTACTGGGGATCAGGGCAGGTGAATTAGTATCTTTGTTATTTACTGCTTTGTCTATGCATTTTACACACAGAACTTTGATCATTAATTTTGTTCCTGACTTCTTGTAACTGCATTCTAGTCAATTGATTTTTTAAATCATTAATTTCAGCCTGCTTTTCTTTGCTATTTTCAGATTAGTCAAAACCGTAATGCCTGCCATTTTTACACACCTCTCTTTCTCCTCTTTATGTAAAATTACTCAATAACTACATCAACTTCCCTTTTTTCTCGTTTCCTGGGATTCTACCATCTTTCTGCAACTTCCTGAAAAATGTTTCATAATCTCCTATTCTTTTCTGCTTCTCTGATCCTTTCATACCACTTTCAAGTGGCGTTTTAATTTCATTCCACCATTCTCCGATACTTTCTTCCTCCTGTAAGTCATGTCTGCCAACTTCTTTGTCAAATTCTTCCTCCATTATTCTACAATACAGGGTCAAAAATACAAGTTCTTTTATTAATATATGTTCCCCTTGATTCCATGTGTGAATGGTTCCATCGACCAATTTGACAGATCTACGAGACAAGCTTCTAGACCAAACAATTTTGGTCTGGTCTCGCACTGGGGGTTAATTCCCAATCTCAAGTCTTTTAATTCACACTCAAAAATCAAGCTACACCACCCCTGTGTGTTATGTACAGAACAGGATCATGTGTCCTTTAAATTGTCTGTCTCCTGGAAACCATCCACAATGTATGAAAAATAAAAATAGTAAAACACAA
>NW_018127952.1:1515-9866 GCF_001952655.1 Monopterus albus
CAATGCACTGCGGCACATGTGGGCTTTCTGTGGTTCTACTTGTTTCGCTTGGCGATAACCTGCAGCACACAGACCGAGGCCCCGGTTTATGGGTTCATGGCAGTTTGACTCGCACTAATCCAGCACTATAGCAAGGTAAGGCAATGCATGATCACACTGGCACTGTGTGGATTGGGGGGAGCAGTGCATTGATCTAGCTTTACTGAGTCACCCTATTAACCTACCTGTTAATTTACTTTATGCCATTTGGGGCTCAGTTTGGTACAGGTACATCGGGCCAGTGGTGAAGAACCGCACGTCCGAACAGCTGGTGTTTAAATGAAGAGCTGGGTGGAGGCCTACAGTACTAATGGGATCTCAGACTTTTGCATTACCACATTTATGAGCCAATTAGCAGCACTAGTCATTCAATTAAGTGTTATCTGACTGTGTTGATTGTAATGCTCTGTAAGTGTAAGGCAAGCCTGATGGGACATTTTTACAAAGTGAAACCATTCTTATCCCAAAAGTGATACAGGTGGGACAGGTAAGCTTGGAAACAGACCAAAATCAATGTAAATTTACAATGATTTACCAGATTCTCATAACATACTGTGGCACTTTTCCAACACGCTGCTTTACAGTATCTGAGTGTGTTTACATTGCCGCTTACATCCCGTTTCGAAGGCGCTGTTAAACCTTTGCTCCAGATACATTTGCTACAATATGTTGTTAGCCTGCAAGTTGCTCTGATCCTATTTGCTGCCCATTTACTGTACGTCCAAGGCTACCGTCAAGCTCCGTGCCTTTGGTTGGTTCACCTCCGTGTTACTTTATGCTGCTGCACTAGAGTGACCTTTGTAAAAGTGCTGCTGAACATTTTTCTTTGAATTTTGTGTAGGTGATGACTTTCATTATACCCAAGATGTTTAATTTCAGAGGCTCCAGAGGTGTTTGTGTCAGCAGAGCAGCAGATTGTATCAGTGGGTGAGCGTGTATCTGTGTCGTGCAACGTCTCTGGCCATCCTCGGCCTGAGCTACACTGGCTCAACAAGCATAGTAGACGCACGCTGGTAAGAGCGTACGGACCGATAAATGCACACATACAACTACACAAACTGACTTTCATGCTGCAAAACCTTTTAAATTAGGCACCTCTTTGCCATGCAGAGTTAATGTGATTGTGCAGTAGCTGTAATCTATGGCTCAACAAACAACACTCCAGTCAGCCTCTTGTAACTGTGACTGACAAATTTACTGTGTTGTTCCAAACAGTGGGTGTTTGCATTTACAGCAAAAATTGTGTGATTAAAGTTATGTCATGAAAATTATTAAGTATGTTTTAAACTGTGTTTTAATCAATGTATTAACCAAGGTGTGTTATTCAATTAATTTTAACCTTTCAGAACAGACTACAGATCACAGGGACCTGTGAGACGCTGCTTGTGTGAACGGAAGGACATGTTCTATCTCTGTTTTAGTTTCCCGTTTAGGGGTCGCTACAGCGAATCGTCACACTGACGACTCGCATGTTGACATTTGGCACGTATTTTACGCCGGATTCCCTTCCTGACGCAACCTGGATTCGAACCCTTAACCACTAGCCTACCAGGGACGTCTATTGTACAAGTAACACTGCATATTTCGAAACACAGACACATATGAATAATGTTTTATTTGTTAAACCACTGCGTAAAAGGCACTGCACAGGAACCTCTGTGTTTTTGTAACCAAAAAGTACCAAAAATATAAGAACAATTAGTATTTGAATCCAATTCAAAAGTCCTAACACACTATTAGCTGTACAGTGACACTGTGTGCCAATATTTGCTTGCTGTTGCTTTAAACACAAAGGCATACTTTTTTTTTATGTTCACATTTTCAATTAAAAGAAAAAACATGCTAAAAATGCTAGATGACACATATTATATCTCATATTGCAACTTAGCCCTAAATAACATTATACAGGTGGCAGACCGCTTTCCAAAAATAGCAACTTCAAACACAGTGCAGTACTTTGCAAGTGTTTCAGTTGTTTATTTAGGAATCCTTGACATCCCTGGCATTCACTCAATGACATTGTCATTCACTTTTCTTATCTGGCATTGGCCTGAGAAAGAATGCAGGCTTGGTGCAGCAATGGTAGCACAGAGCCTGAGGCACCACAGTGTACAGGACATTGAGCAGCAAAAAGATAGGCTGGCTATCAGCAGGTACTCTATAGGAGAATGGTGTCCGTGTGTGAAGAGACGCACCAATATGAGAGAACTGGGCCTGTGAAGTGAAGCAGAGAGGGTAAAATGGGAAAGTGATAGTGATTAAAAGCTTTGCAGTTAGTATATTCACACTAACAGGAACATTGTCTTATTTTATCACATGCTCATAAAGATTTCACATATTTTTAGCAATATCTTGTAACAACAACATGATGATGGTGATGGCTCCCTGATATTTGAAAAAAGGAAACTCCTCTATTGGATTGAATTCTTTGTATTACCAAATAGAGTCTTACTGGAATTTTATGTGACAACCACTTCAATATGAAGGCAAAACAATATCTGATATATCTTTAAACAGCACTGCAATGTTTTGTGTAACGGTTGCTGTGCTTTTTTTCTAGGGTGATCCTTCCTCTTTGCAAGGACTTTGCTTGTTCACTGCCTACAATTATTAAGATGCCTTGTGCAGCAAACCTCCCTACAGTTGTGTGTTAGATACAGAGTAGATTGTTGTATTTTTCTCTCTGAGTAATCATGAGTGAAAGATTTACTAGTTTCTCAGAAGTCTCGTTCTCCTTCATTATGTAACTGTATCCCATTCTGATCTCATTTGTGTAGTTTGTTCACTTTTGTCAATTTGTATTTTTGTGTTAAACATTAGTGCAAAACTGTCAGAAAGAAAAAAAAACCCCATCAGATATAAAATCCTGCATGCTTGCTGAAAAAGTATGCTATTAAATTTCTTTTTGCCAACACTTGAAAACATCACACTGTTTTCATTTAACAGTTCATACAGAGGAAGAAATGAAATTAAACATGTAAAACAACAAAGTAAGCTTGGATTACTCCTTCAATAGACTGATGACCCATAAAGCCTGGACAAATTCTGACATTGCCACTCATCCTCAATCTAATAGACTCTTGCCAGTTATCTTTTCATAGGAAGTCACTGAAAAGAGACACATGACATGTCTCATAGCAACCACAGTTGGTGGAGCATCAGGTTTCCTATTTATAGCCTGGCCCAACAGCTGACATTTAAGTGAATACCATCAATACCACCATTCCCCTTGGTCTGAAGTCAGCTCCTGCCCTTATCACACTGGTGAGTGACATGCCAGCCTGCAGCTCAAACACAATAGCTGCTTTGTATTGTAGAGATGTGATTGGTGCACTATAGCTGCCCCCCTCACTTTTGGGGGTTTCCATCTTTAGATGTAAACAGATATATGTAGCTGGTTCCAACCATATCTGTTCATGCAGTGCCAGTGGTGGTTGGCTGCTCTGAAGAATAACCTGCAACCACTATACAGAGGAGGAACTTGGGAACAGCCTAGAGTTGGCCAGATGCCCACTCTCCGTCTATCACTACCTGGAACAATGTCATGTGAAAACACTTCACAAGAAAAATGTAAATAATGGAAACTACTCCAACATCTGAACAACTGACCTTGGCAACTGTTGAATCTGTACAGAAGGTTAGAAAGTAGTGGCTTGGTGTTTACTTCTCAGTATCTAAGTAATGTCTGGTAAGTTTAAAGACATCACCTATAGGCTTGGCTTCCTAGCTTAAATATAATTCTATTAAAATAGACATATATGCACTTTCAGGGAAGCCAATAGGTATATGAGAAACTATTTTGTTATCATTTTTAAAAATAAAATCACTCTCAAAACAAACAAATGCAAACCCTTACTGTATGCAAACAAAAACAATGACATCATAAAACACAATGAGGAAAAAGGCAAATAAAAACAAAATGGCAAGAACCAAAGGAAATATTAAAGTTTTTCAGAGGTTTTCATATTAAAATGTTTTAAGAAGAGAATTAAAACAAACCTCCATCAGCAGAGTTAACCAATGGAACATACCTGTGCCAGTGCTCCCGAGTGTACAAGAGTCAGCTCTGGCATCCACTCACATCCTGGGACCAACAACCCATAGAGAGTCATGATGTAGTATGGCCCAGAGTACAGCATGTTCACCAGCATCTGACAAAAATATATACAGTCCACTACTTCAGAGAGTGGTGTAATTACAATATATGATGAGGTTTTGGGATGTTCAATGTCCCTGAGTTACCTGTACTTTAGGATAGGCTGACGGGTCTTTAAGGTAGGGTTCATATTGTTGTGTGTAGTCTTGACAACATTTGCTGGAACAGTCCAGAACAATCTAAAACAAAAAGAGCTCAAAATGGAGGCACTCTAGTGTCTGCTGCTGTGTGTGTGCTTCAGGTAGCCGATTATGTCAGGCTCTCTTACCAGACCTCGGAAGATACAAAAAGCAAAAGCTGGGATGAGGTAGATAACAAACAGCAGGTCAAGAGGTCTGTGGAGCAAACTTTTTCTTTCATCCTCCTGGGTGCACTGACAGAGAGAAAACGACAGAATGACAACAATGGGATAGTGTAGTTAATACTTTCTTTGTATATATATCCTGTAATTCTGTACAGTGTTATATTCTAATTCTAAAATGTTTCAAAACTGCTCTGCACACTTAGCATTTCCTCATATACAAAAACTATTAATAGCTATATATGTTAAATTATAGTAAAATATTTATAAGAAAAACTGCCAGTTTTAAACCTGTCTTACTGTCAGCTGACGGTCCTGTTTGGAGGGCAGGCTGAAGATGCGGAAGCATGTCCAGACAGACACTGAAATATACAGCATGTGGAGGAGGAAGAGAGGGCCAATGTGGGTCCCATATTTCCCTGGGAAAAAACAGAATAAGATAATAGCTGACTGCAGGAAAGACAGAGATCAAAACATTAAATGTAGCAGTATTTATAGTAAATCCTAATCTACAAAAAACAGTCAAGTTTGGACCATTGTATTAATCTGGGAGGGAAGTACATGCACAGGGTCTACCCTACATTAGCCATCTAAAAACATCCCATTATTTTTTGTGTACTTACCCACAGCATTCCCAAGAATGTAGACTATGGTACGCATGAGAAAAGATCCCACCCAGTAGAGTCCAATGGCTCTGTAACTATCCCTGTGCAAACCATGCAACACTGCCATTATCAAAACCACATGAAAACATTGTACATCACTAGATAGATAGATAGATAGATAGAGAGATAGAGTGTAAACTTATTAGCGGGAAGAGGAACTAACTTTGTGAC
Organism: Monopterus albus; assembly: GCF_001952655.1. Taxonomy (NCBI): domain Eukaryota; kingdom Metazoa; phylum Chordata; class Actinopteri; order Synbranchiformes; family Synbranchidae; genus Monopterus; species Monopterus albus. The sequence continues at coordinate 6,848 of NW_018127952.1, forward strand.
CAGTGCAGCACATACCCCCAAGTAATGGCTGCAATCATGAGCAGATACATGAGATAGTGCACACAGCCATCCCAATAGGAGATCATGTGCCCATGTGCTGTATTAATATGTGGAGCTGCCTGAAACACAGGGTAGATTTATCAATACGAATGTGTGGAAAAACATACAGGCAATTCAGAAACAGGATACACTTGCCTCTTTGAGGTAAAATGTCACAAATCCATCAATAATGTTGTCCTGCTCCAGACCAATGATCAGATTCACCACACTGAGGAATGCATACACTGCAAACACTAAACACACAGATGCATGCATTTAATTTTTAGTCTTGGGTCACAAACTGCAGCAAACACTTTTTAAAATATGTATATTTAACCCCACAAGACTTCATTCAAAGACTGCACAAGAAACATATCTGAGAATATATACCATAGAAAACGGGATCCACTGGAACCTTCTTCTTGAACATAAAACGCACTGAAATGGCCAATATGAGGACTGTTGTGCAGCCAGTGGAGAAGAAAGCTTCAGCACTAAGTACAATGTAAAAAGGTTATATTTTTTAAAGTCAGATTTTTTTCATATTATGCTAGTTAAAGCTCCACTGGTGACAATGATTTGACTTAACGTCCCAAAATTTAAAGATGTTTCTCACTCACCTGTTGTTGCAAATGAGGGAATTGAACAAATAGCACATGGGGATGGACATCAGGGAGAGTAAAAACACTCCCGTCCCCGCAGAAGCGCTCATTGCGAACCAGATTCGAACGATTTGTTTTGTCCAAGAATTAAGAATGTAAAATGATTCACCCGGAAAAAACTCTCGCGATTTGTCTGCAAGTCATAGCTATTTCAAGAAACGGGGTAAAAGTCACGGTGTGTAATTTAAACAACGCACAAATGTGCAGTTCAGCTTCTGCGCACATACTAGGTCTTGTTCTGGTCTCTCGCTCTCTCTCCCTCTCCCTTTCTCTCTCTCTCTGTCTCTCCCCCTCTCCTGCGCTGCCTAACATACAAACACTGACCTACACCTCCTTGTTTTCATCAGTTGTGGGGACTTTAAATGCACTTAGGTTAGGCCTATATTTCTTTCCTGGAGCCAGCGCTGCCAACTTATCGACTTTTAACACCCGTTTAGCGACTATTACTCAAAAAAGCGACTAGGGACAAATCTAGCGACTTTATGGAGAGAGTACTTCCTCTGGAGGAGAGTCGTTAGGACCGCCCGCGAAGTACTGCAGTCTTGCCAGACGAGGAGACGCCCCTCTCGGCTTCCGTTCAAGGTATACCTCGCTGTGGAGCGCGGAATGGGGCAAGGTCAGATGTCAGACTCTTACCTTATTAGGTCTCGGCGGCAATGAATTTCGGAACAGAAGGGGCACTATATTAGCGGCAAGGATAAAGGTCACTGTTCGTTCACTTAAAGTGGCCAAGGCAATACATTATAAAGTTATTACATTTAATCTTTAACAGTAGGCTGCTGCGGTTCCTTTATCTATTGTTTTACAGCCACAATGTATCATTGTGTTTCCATACAACCATCACACATAGGACATTTTAAACTTACCTTACGTTTAAAAAAACATATGAAGGTACCAGTGTGCATCAATTTGATAAATTGAATTAATAAGTTATAACCTTAAGACTTTGGAGATAAGGTCTCCGATTTTTCCCCTTTGTGAATACGGTGTGCTTCCATATCATTTAAATCTTTTGTGTGGAAAAAGTCATAGAAAAGTGGTCAGTTTTACTTATGAATGTGTTTTTGTGAATAGGTCTCAGGTGCAATCCGTTAAACACTATTTTCTAAAATGTTCTAATATTATATAACGTGAGCAGCTGGACGAAGCAGAGTCCATTATTAAAAAGCATGTGTGCGCCATGGATATAGTGACGCCACTGATGTGCAAATTAGTGCGTGGCGTGATATAGTAACACCTAGCGACATTTCCAGTGGGATTTAGTTACTTTCCATTTAAATTAGTTGGCAGGGCTGTCTGGAACCTTATCCTAACCTTAATCATAAATTGCCCAACCGTAATCCCTACCCTAATCTTAACCTTAATCTTAAAACAAGTCGTTACTCTGAAATTTAATGATTCATTTCGTGGGGACTGTTATAATTTTTCTTTTCGTTATTATCATCTATAAAATGCTATCAAGGTTTATAGTATACTGAAAGTGCATACACTGACATCTAGTGGATTTAATTTAGCAGTTCATTTTATAGTTCATTATATAGAATACTGGTTAATGTTTTTGATATAGTGTTCTCCAGTATGGTGAATATATCGAAACTGTTGCATAGGAATCTCAGTTTGTAATGTTTCGAGTAACTAAAGCTATCAAATAATTATAGGATAATGGAGTAAAAAGTAGCCTACAATATTTCTTGCAAAAATGTAGTCTAATAGAAGTAGAAATTAAAAGCAAGTAACTCAAGTAACGCAAATTTATACTTAATTACAGTTGTTTTAACGTCGATTTATTTCTTATTGTGTAAAATTGTACATTCATGAATGTAGATTTATTAATAACTACACATTTTGGTTAGGTAAAAGAGCATGTGGCATGGTGGGCTTGTAGTCCCACTATCACCACCTTATAAGACAGTCAAAACATTTGATGTTTCTAATCTCACGTCCTTACTTAGATTGTAATATCAGTTATTTCGTCTTTATTCAAACATTGCCCTTTGTTTGTAGACTTTCGTGTACATTGCTTTGCTCCTTCCCTCGTCATTTGTTTTTTGTTCATCTTGAGTGTAGCAATAAAGTTTACTGAAAAAAAGCCTGTTTGGGACAAAGTGTGCGGCTGCGTCATTCCTGTAGGGGCGCAAGCTATCAGGTAATGTGGCGTTATCTAAGCGTCAGAGAATGATGGCCTCTGTTGTGATGGAAGCTACGTAAATAAATCGCCTAACAGGTGTATGTTTGTGCGGCGTTAATATTTAACTGTAAAGCAGAATAAAAGTAGTCGTTCGTTATGGGGCCTGGAAGCGGTGGCAGCGGCTTGGTGT
>NW_018127952.1:9905-20869 GCF_001952655.1 Monopterus albus
AGTCTGGAGCCGCAGCAGCGCTCTCCGTCATGCCAGCCACGGGTCCCGTGCCGCCCGCCTCACCCCCTGTCCTCGGCCTCCTCCGAGAGCCCATGTATAACTGGCAGGCGACGAAGAGCTCTTTGAAGGAGCGCTTCGCCTTCCTCTTCAACAACGAGCTGCTCAGCGACGTCAGGTTTGTAGTGGGGAAGGGCAGGCAGGCCCAGAGGATACCGGCCCATAAATTCGTCCTGGCCGCTGGCAGTGCCGTTTTTGATGCCATGTTCAACGGAGGCATGGCCACCACCTCGGCTGAAATAGAGCTGCCTGATGTGGAGCCGGCAGCATTTCTCGCCCTGCTCAGGTAAGGCAGGTGTTAACCATGCACTGCGGGCACTTAGCTAGTGGTTCACTAGCAACATTGACCATAGATTGCATTTAAATAGGATGTAGTTTACGTTTTAGCACTGCACACTGGGAATCTCTAAATGGGAGTAGCATGACAGTAACAGTGGGTAAATTCATTAGAAATACCCAGTCGATGAATCAGTCAACAGCAAAACAAACAGTACAAATTCATTCTGACAGTTTTTATGATCGTTCATTCTCACAGGCATTTTTCTGCTTCCAGCTTCTAGTCTATTGGGAGGATTTGCTGCTGTTCTTTGTCTTATGTGATAACAAACTGAATGTCTCATCACCTTGGCTCCTGGGACATTTTCATGGACATTTTTATCTATTTTTGATAAGTATAGCCTACCAGGGACGGCTCGACTAAACAATTAATTAACTAATTAAAATAGCATTTGATCAATATTAAAAATAAAGTACTGTATCTTCAAGATAGCATCTACAGTGAATTAAGCCATGAAAACTGCTGTAATTCCTGCAGGTGTCCCAACCTACTGTATGTTGATTACTTTGAACATCAAATTCTATCTGGTGCAAAGACCATGTTATTACATCCTCTGAAAATGTTTGGAGAAAGGCAATGAACAGAAGAAGTCAGACCTTTTCTTCAGGGTTTCGCCCTAAAAACACCTCCAGGCCACAAAGAAAAGAAGAACAAGATGGCCAGCTTCAGATGGTGAAATGGCCAGCACGGTGTCCAGACTTTCTAGATGAAGAGTGATAGTAAAGCAGCCTAGAAAGTCTGTGACCAAGTTTTGATTTCACTTGTAGAAAAAACGGCACTCGTGTGTTTGGCTGTTGATTTGTGCCAAAAGCAACTGGAAAAATTATGGTATAAATTAGGTGCTGTCTGATGAGAATTAGGAAACTATAAATCTGGTTAGACATCTGATGCCAGCTTTCAGACAGTTTTTGGTGCCCTGTACCAGAGGAGTGCTGCTGTTTTTGGACACCACCTGCATACTACAAATTCCTTTAATGTTTTAACATTTCACTGTGAATTTAGACTGCAGATAAAAACATATACACATTGTTCTGTTTACTCTGTATAGGTTCCTGTATTCTGACGAGGTTCACATTGGTCCAGAGACTGTGATGACGACTCTGTATACAGCTAAGAAGTATGCAGTCCCTGCTCTGGAGGGTCACTGCGTGGAGTTCCTCACCAAGCACCTCAGAGCTGACAATGCATTCATGCTCCTCACTCAGGTAACTGTCAGTCACATCTACTGTGTAGCACATTCTTGACACAAACTGTCTGGCATTACACAACTTGAGTGTATCTGTGGTTTGCCACCTTTGGGTTAATCGGACACAGTGCTTAATAAAAGATACTTAAGTGGCTTCTTTGGATCTTTCATTACAGGCGAGGTTATTTGATGAGCCTCAACTTGCCAGTCTCTGCTTTGACACTATAGACAAAAGCACAGCAGACGCAATAAACGCAGAGGGATTTACAGATATTGACCTTGGTGAGCGAGTCTTCTTGACCCTTTATTTCCTTGTCTACAGCTTGTTCGGATGTGAAATGATAAATATTTGATGTATTTGTATGTGTAGATACTTTATGTGCAGTGCTCGAAAGAGACACACTCAGCATCAGGGAGAACCGTCTGTTTAGGGCGGTAGTACGCTGGGCAGAGGCTGAGTGTTACAGGCAACAGCTTCCCCCAACCTCAGAGAACAAGCAGAAGGTTCTGGGGAAGGCACTCCCACTCATCCGCTTCCCACTCATGACTGTGGAAGAGTTCGCTGCAGGTAAACATATCAGCAGAATATGATCTATTTCTCACAGTCCAATGGTATAGTTTTGCAACACTATACTGAGCAATTTAGTGTTTACTAAACATATTCATCTCATGTTCCTGATGTGACCATACAACTCAAACCACAGAAACCAGTTTGATATTCTTTCTTGTGCAACAGGGCCTGCCCAGTCTGGGATATTGTTCGATCGGGAGGTGGTAAATCTGTTTTTACACTTTACAGTAAACCCCAAACCACGGGTCGACTACATTGACAGGCCCCGCTGCTGCCTCAGGGGGGAGGAGTGTAGCATTAATAGGTTCCAGGAGGTTGAGAGTCGGTGGGGGTACAGTGGTACCAGCGACAGAATCAGGTGAGGCAACATATTAGGAAGCAATTGTTAATCTGAGCAAACTGCATTCATGGGTTTTTTTTTCCTCTTTGTCTGTATTTCTCTTTTTGTAGATTCAATGTTAGCAGAAGAATATCCATAGTGGGTTTTGGCTTGTATGGCTCGATACACGGACCCACCGACTATCAGGTCAACATACAGGTAGCTAACAGCAATAAGTGATGATAAAGAAAAGAGAGTGAGACGTTTACACTTTTTGGTACCATCTGGTATTGCAAAAATAAATAAATACAATACAAAGAAACCGTGTCAATTCCAATATAAAAAAGATGACAACCTTTTTTTTTTTTTTTTTTTACAAATCCCTCTTGTTTTTAATTTAATACAAAAGCCAACCTTATTATGAGTACAGTGCTGTCTTAATGCAAGAACTTTGCCAATGTACTTTTTTCTTTTAAGTGTAAATAAACAAAATTATGGTTTAATTCATAAATTGTCTGATTACAGGTTTTTTTGAGATCAGAGTAAGGATTCCAGTGCTGATACTGTATGATACATTTTATTTTAAAAAAAGCATTGGGGATTGATAATTAACTTTCTGGTGAGCCCACTTTCCCTTACGTTGTGTGGTTCATGTACAATATGAACAAGTCTATTGTCATTGCACCATTTTCAAATCAGCCTAGCATAAAAATGCACATGAAAACAAGTAAATGGAAGCCTATCCTTTCTTTTTTTGTGGATTTTTCTCTGTGGGATCATTTAAATGTAGCTTTAAGTGGTTGCTCTTTGAACTCAAACTGAACCTTCTCATTTACAAAAGTATTCTGACGCTTAATTCAGTACTAACTAGAAGCCCATTTGGCAGCAGCCACAGCATCTAGTTTTCCTGGATTTGTCTCCACAAGCTTTGCACATCTGGATTTGGACAGTTTATTCCATTCTTACTTGGCTGCACATCCCATGTTCACTACTTCTTAAATTGCATTGCGCTCCAATTTGAGTCCACTTAAGTGGGTAAAATGTAGTCATCACTAAAATAGAGCACTGGGTGATAAATGATTTCAGGTAAAGCCAATTCTTCTATTTACCAACCAAGTATAATAAACCACCAGACAGATGAACTGAGAAACAGATGGTACCTTGCCAGCTTGAAATTTGTTAGAAAGTGGATTTTTCCTTTGCACTTTGTTGTACATTCAGCAAAGTCATGATCCTGTCCTGCAGATCATTGCGAGCGACAAGCGCATTACACTGGGACAGAACGACACAGGGTTCAGCTGTGACGGCTCAGCGAGCACGTTCCGAGTGATGTTCAAAGAACCTGTGGAAATCCTACCTAGTGTCAGCTACACTGCATGTGCCACATTAAAGGTCAGTCAGAGCTTGGCGTGTTTAAAATTCTCCCAAACTGAATGAATGAACATGATCTGTTTTACCTGTGATGAGGATTAACCTAGTGCATGTTTTTAATTTTCCAACTCAGGGCCCAGATTCACATTATGGCACAAAAGGGTTGAAGAAAGTGATCCAGGAATCAGCTACAGGGACCAAGACAACCTTTTTCTTTTTTAGTTCACCTGGAAATAACAATGGTACATCAGTGGAAGACGGGCAGATACCAGAGATCATCTACTACACCTAGACTTAACACGGTGTCATGCAGGTACACTGAACCGGGGAGAACTCGGACTGCTGGGAAGACTGGACCGCTAAAGACACGTGGTGCCTCACGATCCCTTGGAATAAAGTGTGTGTGTGTGTGTGTACGTGTGCGTGCTGAATGCTATATGTGCATGTCTGTCTATATAAACATGGTGTACAGACATGATCTGGAATGTGCAAACACAGTTGTGGAGACAAAATACATCTCTAGTGTGACAAAAACTTTTTGGGCATAAACTGCGTCAGTTGTAAATGATCTAAAGACTGATGTTCTATATGTGTGTTATTAATAGTAAGCTCCCGGTACAGTGCAGTCAAACTGCAGCGACAACTGCCATTTGTTGGTCGATGCCATTTAATTTAGTTGTTTTGTCAGTTCTGGCTGATGCATTTCTTTAAAGTATAATATTTGCATTTTTTATCGTGCACTGTTATCATTTATTCAGTAGGTGTTTTCGTACTTTGTTTTTGCATTGTATTAAGGATCTATGTGTGTTATGTAACTTTGCCGGTGGTACCTGCTTTAATTTATGACTTCATATTTACTTAGCACTTCAGTAAAATGTCAATTTAAAAAAGTATAAATAAATGATTGAAAAGTCTATTTTTAAGTTTTTGGCAATAAAATGTGGTAAGACCAGAGTATGATTGTTTCCTTGGATTAACTTCAGATGAAGTTGGCCTTAGATAAGTCATTTATGCATAAATTAGATTATTTCTCTTCCTGTCACTAGGTGATGCTAAACACTATTTACAGAGACCTATCAAACTACCAAGCACATTAATGGGGGGGAGTAGCATGGACAGACTAGTGGTGCCAGATCAATAGAAGAGAAGATTTAAAAAATCTAAATGAGAAAGTAACTTTTATCGCACTGAAAGTCAGAGAAATGCACAGTGGTCGAAGTATCAGTAAGTAAAAGTACCAATCTAGTCATGTAGAATTATTAATAGTTTTATCAAAAACCTGCTTTAAAAATGTACAAAAGTAGTTCTTAAAGTAACAAAAGTAAAGCTAATGGTTCAACAGATACACGGGCCTTGACTGACATGTAAGGAGCTAATAATGTAGCTGGATGTGGACCTATTCTAAAATGACTTTCTGTTCATTTATTTCGTTTTTGGTTAATACTGTAACACTGCCTCTTTTTTAAAACCCGTGATGTTTTGATGAAAAAACTAATTAATAACTAGCTGTCAAGATGTACTAGAGTGAAAAGTGCAGTATTGACTTCTGATCCGTAAGGCTGAAATAAAATCGAAGTACAACGGCAATCTAAAAATATATGTGCACTACTTTAGTAAATGTACTTAGTTACTTTCTGCCACTGGCTTTAGCTAAATTTTAAGTGGTCACAAACTAAAAATGTTGATGATAAATGATCATCTTTTAATCATGATACTGTATATGCACTCATGATAGTTATACCTGAACAACTTAATTTTCATTTTATTAGAAGGTTGTGAACAAAGACACAAGTGCAGCAAAGCACTATGTCCCTCAACCCAGAAAGTAACAGAAAAGCAGAAAATAGTCAACAATTTAGCTTCTCTTGTGTCCTCCCAAATCCTGATGCAAATCTCAACAATATCATCCACAATAAAGCCATACATTCTGCTGAAAGTTGTGTCCACAGCACAAAGCTGAAGTGCTCTTAAATTTAATAATCTGCACAACCGCACGAGACAGGCGATGAAAACAAGACCACTGAACAGCTGTGAGTGGGCTCCATGGAGGCTGTCAGGTGATTCACCAGGACCTGAGTGCTGCTCCTGCTGACCGCCCACTTAGACAGCCTTTATAACAGAAAGTAACCCAAGAAAATCTGTTTCAGACAGGTTTTAGCCACCCACCAGACACAGAGCACTCAAAAATCAAGAGGACAGATAAGACAACAGCATTAAAACATTTAAAGGTCTTAAGGGACTATAAGAATCAAGTTCACTGAAAGCTCTCTGTATTCAGAGGATGACAGAGGCAAGTTTCCAGTGATAAAGAGGTAAATATGAAGTATATAGGGAATAATTCAAGTATGTAGATATTTTCTTCAGCTATTAGGTTATAAATCGACAACTGTGATTTTCTGACGTGTGTGGTTGTATTTCTCTCTCTGTGTGTCAACATATGACATATGTGCAGGACTGACGTGTCGGTGTGGTACTGAAGCAGACTCACGTTGCCATGAGCAATACAGAGAAAGGCTTTTATCTCTTCAGTTTGCCTCTATAGCACAACTCTGTTTTGTTATTGAACATCATAGCCAACATTACTAAAATTATAAAGCTTCTCAGTAATTTGTAGCCTGATTTATATTTTGAAGAGAGCTTGGACCATGAAGGATTTGTCACTCCACCATTTGTATTTTTATTTTCAACTAGTGTTAGGTTTTATTATGCTGCTGGTTGTATGTGCCACACTGGAACAGTACCTATGATTATTTGAAAATCTGAAAACATTAACGTAACTCAGGTGCTTAAACAGCCACCAAATAAAGATTACATGTCAGCAACAGATTATAGTGATGATTGAAAAAGTGTAGGCAGAGTTTAATACAGCTCCCTTTCTCACTATACAAACTTAGAACATTTATGAACAAGACACATAGTTCGGACCAAGGCTAAACTCATTTTATTATTTGCATTTTCTCAGAATTTTATGCCACTGAGGATAGAATCATCTACCGTCTAATTGGTTTCACATCCAGTTTGTACGGCCTCTTGTGAAGGGATTCTTTGTTAAAATCTAGTTTTGCTGATGCAGCAGAACTAGAGTTAATACTTCGTTGTATTTCATTCTCCATCCTTGTCATACATAACCTGGTGCTTTACTGTTACCCACAGTGCAACTCAACTGCAGAGAGGCTGATCAGAGATTTTAATGTGCTAGCAAGAGAAGTTCATTTCTTTCTCACTCTCATTGTTCCCCCACCCCCAAAAGCTGTATTCTTCAGGCCCAGGTATCAATGACTCAAGTGACATCACTTGAGGTTATTTATTATTTTTCACATAGTTACCACTGGAGCCACAACATTTTTCCACGTATGCAAATGTATTAAGTTCTCCACTGAGATATTACATTTAAGTTCATTTAAGGCTTCATTCAGTATTCTATGACCAGTATTTCTTTGTGCAGTCTAATTAAATTAAACCACATTAGACTGTAAAACCCTTTTAGAAAACTGAATTGGTTTAGTCCAAGACTGCACTCTATCAGTCACTCTGAATTTTGACTGCATTGTGCAGCCCATCCTGTAATTTGCCAGCATGATTAATACTTTGTTATATTTATTTAAATATTCTGCACACCCAGTTAGAATGACACATCCTATATGGCTGTAATCCATTTAAAAACCTTTATGCATAATGTTCTAGTATAAGATCCAGCTTTGTGTGTGTGTCCAAACCACTTCGTAACAACATCAACCTGCAGGGATGTGTGTGTGTGTGTGTGTGTGTGTGTGTGTGTGTGTGTGTGTGTGTGTGTCTGCTCCTCCAGCTGGTGGGAGTTATGCAACCTGTTTCCAGTGGTACAGGACAGTCTGGTAATTAATTACCATGTAGTCTACATATATAGGACACTGTGGTGATCACTGGGTGTTGTACTTTGTCAACTGGAACTGCTCATTTCACTTATCTCACTTTATTGTTCAGAAAAGGAGAAAGAAAAGGAACGTCGGTGTGTTTTCCCTGAAGTTTTAGAAGTTTGCTTTCAGTGAATTCTGATGAAGGATGCATCAGAACACTATCATTATACTGAGAGTAGACAGTTAGAACATTGCTAAACAAGAGGGCTTAAGAAAAATTAAATGAAAGACACAAACACAACAAATTCCTTGACTTTACCTATATTGGGCTACTGGTTTCAAAAAAGAGCATTTGTTCTATTCAAAGAAAATCTTTGTCTGTGACCTTTGAGTGTGATTTTCATTAATATTCAAAAATATAAATTTTCAGCTGTGGATTAATGTGCAAGGGTGGTGATGTTCTTCATCCTGAAGTCTAAGTGCAGCCTTGTTGGCAGTTAAGAACAAAGCAGACTCATGAGTGGAATCAAAATTTGCATAGTATACACCGTTGAATTCAAGAATGTCCCCCCCTTGAGACCCAGTCATTGCATTTTGACTGTCAAAAATCATGTCACATACATCTATAAAATGAATGCCCACGCACTGACAAAATGTTCCTCAGAATGCCAAAAAGATACATTAATTCCATGTTTTAAGAGTGATGCAGTGAATAGATGTGAATAAAAAGGAATGTTTCAGTCAAGGTCAGCACAACTTCCAGACCCTGTAATTCTACAGACATAAATAGGCAGTCAGGTTTCAGCAAAGACCATTTGCTGCAGTCAAAAATTGCCCTGAAACCAGCTTCATTTCTACACTGAAAAGATTTTCAGAATAGGTTGCACTATGTCTAATTCATATGACATGTTAGCCTGTCCTTAGGGTAAAGCACCTTTGGATAACAGTGACAGAATCTGTCTTACACTACTGTGTGTGGTGATATTCCTAGTGATGGATGAAGTATTGAGAAAAGAAACAATACAAATGTGTTGCATAATGTATATCTGTTCTTTGCTACTCTGATGAATTACAACTGTAAAATACAACACTGTTGATGCATCAGTATTAACAGTGTAATGATGTCATATAAAACTGGCCTGGACCAACCTTAGTCCCTGTACTCTCCAACATCAGATGTAGGTCGCTGAGCGCTTGAGGGGCCGGGTGATACGGTGTGTTGCTGGGGTGGACATAGTGTTCAGAGGACACTCTTGTATGTGTGCGTGCACTTGGGGTGGGGTGTGAGGGGATGATTGTAGTGGATGAGTGCATTATCAAGGACATGGCCCCCAGCACACTGTCTCCATTGCTGTCGCATTGCATCGTCACAAACAGGCCACATGAAGCCTGACAGCCAGGCAGACCAGACTCAAGGAACTGGCACTGGTCCCTCACTGTGGCTTTCTCTATTTGCTTCCTTCTCTCCCACTCTCCAAGCCTCACTCTACATTCATAGCTTATAAATTAAAATAATGGATTTGAGCTGAATGAATTCTTCACTTAAACAATGTTGTGCTGCTGATTTTTTCTTAATGTAGCAATAATTTAAAAATGTACTCACCCTGAAATGTGTTGGGTTCCATTAACAATAAAAGTGCATTAAATCAATCAGAGCACACGTCGTCACCCACGGGACTGGAGTAATATCCAGACGCATGGATTAGTTTTATTAACAGTGTGAACTTGACACAGGGTCAGACCTTTGAGGATTTCACAAGGATGTCTCACTCTGTTTTGATCTGAAACCTTGGTATTAACTGTATTCCATACCTACAAATCAAAAGCAGGTTTTTGTAGCATATGTACACTGAAATGTGGCAAAAGAGAGAGCATCCACAGCCATGCTACACTTTTTCACACCAGGAGGCTAGTGTGCCCAGTCAGGAAATAATCCATCATATAACCCCCCCCCATACAAACAAAGCATTTAGTTTTTACATTTTGGATTTTGTACAGAATAAGCAGATGAGTTAGAAACAGTTAATTAATGAGCTTTAGAGGTGCTGGTATGCTCATTCTGTTCTCTTTGGGCAGAGCCAGGCTAATACAGTCTTTGTGCTAAGCAAAGCTAATTAGCTGCTTACTGTAGCCTTATGTAGACATACAAGTTCTCCTCCAACTCCCAGCAAGAAAGCAAATTAAATTTCCAAAAATGTTCAACTATTTAACAGTAAATCATGTCCTGTTTACTTGCTAGACACTGATCTAACCCCTTAAAACCACTAAGTGCAACAGTTCCATTTTAATATTTCTTGTCCAGCACAACCCAGGGTGACATTTTTCTAATCTAAACAGATCACAGTGGTGATGGCAGCCTTCTTTCCCACTGCTAGTTTCAGCACATCCCCCACACACTTTCTCCCTAACCTCCCTCCCATCACCACAGCTGATAGCACTGCACTGAACTGTTAACCCCATCTTCACCACAGCCATAAATAGAAACCAGAGAATGGTATTCAGGCAGCGATGAAACAATGCGCTGGGTTTCTGTTCGTGTTGTGGATAAGTGAAGGGGGGGCCGATGAGTCCAGTCACCATTTGTGTCTGAAATGAGATCTGCTCTGAATGGACTGAGATACACAAAATCTGACATCTTTAGGCAACGAGCTACTAACAGCCTCATTAAATTCTTGATTTTCAAGCCTGCATTGAAAGTTTTGAAACAACTACAGTGGGTACGGAAAGTATTCAGACCCCCTTAAATTTTTCACTCTTTGTTATATTGCAGCCATATGCTAAAATCATTTAAGTTACATTAATGTTTTCAGTTTTTCTTTTTTAATAAATCTGCAAAAATGTCAAAAAAATCTGTTTTTCTGTCAATATGGGGTGCTTTCATGTGTCTTGCACTGAGGAGAGGCTTCCGTCAGGCCACTCTGCCATAAAGCCCCGACTGGTGGAGGGCTGCAGTGATGGTTGACTTTCTACAACTTTCTCCCATCTCCCGACTGCATCTCTAGAGCTCAGCCACAGTCATCTTTGGGTTCTTCTGTACCTCTCTCACCAAGGCTCTTCTCCCCCGATAGCTCAGTTTGGCCGGACGGCCAGCTCTAGGAAGGGTTCTGGTCGTCCCAAACGTCTTCCATTTAAGGATTATGGAGGCCACTGTGCTCTTAGGAACCTTAAGTGCAGCAGAAATTTTTTTGTAACCTTGGCCAGATCTGTGCCTTGCCACAATTCTGTCTCTGAGCGCTTCAGGCAGTTCCGTTGACCTCATGATTCTCATTTGCTCTGACATGCACGGT
>NW_018127952.1:21019-77849 GCF_001952655.1 Monopterus albus
AAAAATGAACTTAAATGATTTTAGCATATGGCTGCAATATAACAAAGAGTGAAAAATTTAAGGGGGTCTGAATACTTTCCGTACCCACTGTATATAAAAATGAATTTGTTGATTACTTTAAATTTGAGTGAGATCTGGAGAGGGTGGAGTGGGGCCATCACAACTTTTATCACGGCTGAGTTATTAGTGCTGAAAATAGTCTAAATGTGCTTTATAAATAAAGTGGCTTAATGTAGATCAGAAGCCATCATACCTGATGATTAGAGGTCACTGGACAGGTTATTCTTTCTAATGAGGGCCTCTTGGACTTTTGGCATTGGAATCTTTAAAACTGTCACTTCTAAGATGTTGAAGTTGTACTGTACCAAAACATCTCTGAAACTAAATACTGCAGTTAGGTGCACCTTGCTAAACAATAAACACTTAATGGTGTGCTGAGCAGGACTGATGCTGTATTAATTTTTTTATGTTGAGGCTGATGACTTAATGGGGGAGGGAAAAGCCCCACATGCATTTGTGAAAATAAATGTTTATTGAAAGCAGTTTAGGTCACAAGTCCTTACAACATTATCACAGAAAAATAAAGCTGCATTAACAAATACATTTTCTCTGAAGATAGATTTACCACTTGCAACGCTGTACTGTATAAATCATAACCCTCTCATATCAAAGCATTCTGAACACAAAATGATTCTTCATTGACATTTCCCAGTTACACCACAATCAAATATTGCTAAAAAACAGCCCACATACCTGAAATACTGTAGAGAAAATATTTCAGTGTCATTTTCATTGAGGGCTCCAGTAGTGAAAAGTTCTTGTTATAGTTTACAGGCATGTAATGAGAAAATGAAATGATGACAGGGCTAACCAATACAAGGCAATATGGGGAAAGCTACTGTCTGATCCAAGAAAAAGGTAAGTGGAAGTCAAACACAAACATTTTGAAATTCATTCAATAAAACTCAATATTTAAAAAGGTTCTACACATTTACAGAGTAAATTATCAATATTGATATATTGCTCAGCTCTGGGTTTTGAGACTGGTAATGAGTCATACACACAAAACAACAGTTTTACATAGACACTAATTGTATTGCAATACCAAGTTAAGAATGAATACCATACATAAATATTGACAACACCTGAGATGAGAGTACTGATCAGTGGTGATCATCATGTGATCTCTGATGACCAAAGTTGTATCCCTGGTTGGAACTCTGAGCGCCTGATTGATAGCCACTTCCATGCCCCCAGTGCCTGTCTCTGTCACGCCAGTGTTTTTGCCCATGATGGCCTCCTCTCCAACCTGGGTGTCCCCACCCACCTCTGTGTCCACGGCGGTCCTGGTACCTAGATGGAGATAGATTAACAATCTTCAACAACCAGTAGTAATGCATGCATGGAATGTGCACAAAGTTCTGCTTATAAATGTGCAATAAATAATCTTTTTTTTTTAAAATCAGTCAATTTTGCTGTGTTCACTATTTGTTACACTGTATAAACCACTGATGAAGTATTGCTGGATTTGTATTATCTGAAAAACTAACTGTATATGAATAAAAGACAGAAGTGACTGTTGTGCATACCTAAATTTTTTAAATATGAAGTTAGAATTAACAACAACCCAACCAACAACCTTGGGACAACGTGGAAGACAATGTTCCGAGATCTTGATCTCAATGAGACTATCAATAACATTTAACTAACATCACCTGTACGACAGCTGGATTTACCAGAACCAAAAACATATAGTCTAATCATGAACATGGTATGTAGATTACAGGTCATAAAGTATATGTCTCGACCCACTTTGCATGCTAACGTTACTGTAAGCTACCTGTTATCCCTGCCTCTCTGGTTTCCTCCTCCACGACTCCTAAAGTCCTCTACAATGGGTGGGGGGTCAGCTGGACGGTTCAGGTACTCCTGGTATTCATGGTCCTCCGATGAAAATCTGTGGCCAAACAGCTCCTCGTACTTCTGCAGGTTTTCCGTTGTCTCGGTCATTCTGGAACTTAGCCACAAAGGAAAGGTTACTGAAGGTGTGGCTATCACGACAAAGTTACTAACACCACTATATGTATTTAACGTTATTATGTGTACTGGAGAATAAGGCTGTTTTGTCTTGTGTTGCTATGCTACAAATCAAACTCCCCAGGCGGAACAATACAAAAGAGACTAATGTGGATGCAATTAACTTAGCGGTAGCCGATAATATGAACCACACAGACATCACAATTAAAAGCATGATGACGCTAACACCTTAAAAACTCACCTTTACTGACCTGAACGTTACTATTTTTAGCTACTCACGAAACCATACAACTACGGTGCGGAGGAGTACGTCACTGAAACCATTCCCCCCCGGAACAAATGAACATCGTTTAAGTGTTCCGGGAGCGCACGCACCTGTTAGTGATTGATGCCTGTGGGTTACAAACGACCACTATCAAAATGTTTAAAGCATGTTACGTAATTGACACTGCGGGTTGATTTTAACCCCAACTCACTATCTGAGCTACGGATGTCAAGGGGTTGTACAGCTAGTAGCACACATTTGCTATAAAGTTCATTATTATTTGGCTTACTGTAAACAGGAGAAAGTGCCAAAAACTGGCACCCATCACAGTCTCTTAAAACATGTAAGTGCACCTGAATTTAAATAATCAGTTATCGTTGTTAGGATTGGGTTTTTATTATTATTGTGTAGGCTATTTACAAGCTACATCTCCAAGTGAAACCGCAGATACAACACAGAAACCGCAGGTTTAAAAGAGAGAGTGGGTGGTTTTGGCAGAAGCGTGAGCAGGTAGAAGCCGCTCCGTGTCGCTGCTGCTGCCCCTCATATGTAACACAATCCCGCTGGGGAGGAACAAACAGCGAGCAAGCAGGGAAATGCAAGCATTGACTTAATTAATCGGCGCCGATAATGCGAAGATAGGAAGGGAAAAGCTATCCCGAAGCGTAATTTATTCTGTCTCGTATTTGGAGAAGAGAAACAAACGAGCATAGAGAAAAACTTCCTTAAATGACCAGGGTTCTGTGAGACTGAGCTGGACAACCCGGTGAATCGAGTTTGCGAAGTGCTCTCACATTTCAGTTGTGTCTCAGCAGCAACAAGACTTGTTCGAAGCTCCTACACGGGGAATGAACTCTTTGGACCACTGATCATTTGGGGACTTTGACTGCGCCTCTAAACATTTTTTTTCAAATATTGGCCTCTCAAGCAGCCAATATAACCGACATATAGACTATAAAGGAGTTGTTCCTCAAGTCCGCGGCAATGGGGTGAGTAATCCAGAAAGCGCTGTCCTTCAGAGCGCCTCTTGTGACACCTGCACTAACTGAAGTGCTATGGATGTATGGTGAAAATACAGCAACATACCACTACAACAGTCTAGTCCCACTGCCAAGCTACTGAATAAATTTGATCATAGCCTAATTGTCGCTGCCGCAGCGCTCGCCTGTGCGTCTTGGGAGCCGAGGAAGACCACAATTTACTAATTTATAGCCAGGACTATTTTGGCAATGAGGGAAATCTGAAAGGTGAATCGCACATCTTTGCTACTTGTGAGATATCCCGATGTCATGTGTGAAAAATCTTGATGCCATAATGCTAATTATGGATTTTTGCAGCGTATTATTTTTTGCAGAATTTCAGATGGGTTCATCTAATCCCTCAAGTTCCTCCTTATCTGTCTGTATGGATATGGTTTTGAGAGGACTGTGATTATGGAGGTGCTGGAGTCAACACTGCTCACTTGCAAGGAGAGATTATACCTCTGACAATGTGTGTTATTTTTGTGTGTGTTGCCATTGGAGGTAGCAGTATACTCCCACTGTTGTTTACAGGGCACAGTACATAATTTTGCTTCCATAGTCCTATGAATGTTGACTTTGTGGCTCAGTGCCATAGTTATGCAATCGCAAGCTCTCCTCACATACATACACTTCCGAGTTTTCTCTCTACTTAATCTTGTTTGCTCAACTTTTATTTGTTTCTCTTTGGAAATCAAAAGCCTGAGCTTTATAAATGCTACCATTTGCAACATAAAAACTCGATTTATGTGAAAGTGAGACAGAATATGAATGATAAACATAGTACAGTTAATTATTTTTCGAGAGCATGTATGTTTTTAAGAAACCTGTTCAGCAGTTCTTGTGCCTTCTCAAGAGTTTTGGTGTACACACCCAGCAGGTTTGAAACTGAAAAGACTCAGCCCTGTTGTCATAAAACTGGCCCAGTGGGCCAGCGGTAGCATAGCAGCCAGTTCAAGTCATGAGGTCACACCTACTGACAGTCAGAGACATGGCAATGAGTCTCTTTTTATTAATACCCCGATTTCAGCCAGTGCCAATCCGTAATATCGAACAATTGGATTTATATTTTTAGTTTATTATTTATTTTGAAAGACGGACACAAGTGGCACTAGGATATTCTATCTGATCAGCCTTTCTCTAACTACTGTTGAAGGTCACAGACTGATAGAATTTGTTTTCTCCATAATCATTCGTTTATTTCATAAGATGTGAAAAATGCCCCATCGCAAGCTCTCAGAAGCCAAGGTTAAGTCTTCAAACTGTTTTCTATGTCAGGTCAGCAGCCCAAAACCTATAGTAACAATGTGTAACTGATCTATCATTTAAGACTAATAAAACCACCAAATACTCATGTTTAAAGTCTTTGATATTTTATTTTAAAAATGACTCAAGCTATTGATGTGGAACTGACTAATCAGCAGATCTAGTTCATTTTTAGTCTAAATTCTTGTACACCGTGAATGGCCTCTCAGCACATAAGCTGATGTCTTCAAATAGCCTGTTTTTTTCTGACCAGCAGTCCAAAATATAAACAATTAATTTCTACTTTTTTGGAAGGCAAAAGAAATCCGCAAAAATAAATATGTTTTGATGTTTGTGCTGAATTGTTTTCTCAGTTAATCATTAAGCTTCTTATATTTCAGAAACCATTAAAACCATCACCCTAGTGCCATAATACCTACAGTGTCCTGGCACCAAGGCTAAGGTCATTAAATTGTTTGTTTCACAAAGCAGCACTTCAAATCCAAAAATATTCTGTTCCCTATTAAATATGATGAAGAAAAGCAGGAAATCCTCACAATTGAGCAGTTGGAACTAGTTGCAGATTAATTTTGTCACTTGACTAATCACATAATTATTTCAGCTTTGTTTGTTTACAAAACAGTATTTCGGGAGTGAAATCAAGACTAGGTTCAGATGCATGCTTAACTGCAGTATATTACATCTTGATTATATTTGGTAATGACACAATGTGAGTAGTCATTGTAGATAAGATTGTATGTCTCTTCATGCACTTGTGCTGTGGGAACTTGGCCTTCCTTGCTATCATGTAAATCATAGAACTTTTGAGTATCAACTTAGTTTAAGGTTAGAATAAGTCTACAGGAAATGAATGCACAGTAAATCAAGGTAACGTCCGTGCAAGGAATGGACACAGACCTCTGTGTATGTTTAGCAGTATAGTATTTTTTGCAGGATTTAGGTGTCCCTGTGTCCCCCAGCTCTTGGCTCTTAAATGGAGTTATAGATTAACCATAGCTGACACAACACTTCTTCAGTATCTTTTCATGTCCCTCTCTGATCATGTGAGCTATCAGTGACTTTTTGACCTTGACACATTTTATTAATTACGTCATTTACACATAATAAACCATGTGGTGCAATACTGTATTAGTCTAAATTATATTGTTGCCTGTGTTTTCTGCATGCCCAATAAATCAGGTATGTAATTCAACATTACTGGATTTAAAGAGGTTGGGGAAAGTCTAGTAATAGTGGGAAAGAGAGTCATGGTGGCTGCATTTTTAAATTCAGTTCTGCATCTTAAATGCTGTGTCTTCAGAATTATTCCAAAATACAGCTCTGATTGCATAAAACCCCCTTTTTACAGAATAAGTAGACACAGAGACAGCAATGCAATCAGCATATTGCTATTTAAAGTAAATCAAGCTGGGAGCAGCCTTAACACAGGGATAGATGATAATCTCCCAGCTAGCCAGAGAGAATGACAGCTAAAGGCTTAACACTCATTGATTAGGCTCTGTGACATGTGACATGGCAGCAGGTCTCTTGGCTTCCCAGACTGGAGACTAGACTACAAGTCTACTTTGAGTGTTCTCTGTTGGTAGTTCAAGTCTGGAAGTGAAGGTTGTAGAGGTGCAGTAGGGGGATAGAAGCAGGTTTGTTAAAGAGTCATATGTAAATGAAAGGGAACAGACTGATGGTGGATTGAAAGTCTCCTCACCAGATGGTTGAGGCCTAGGAGGCCATCTGCCGCCATGCTGTGCCTCAGACTTCCTCACTTCCTTTTCCTCTGAGCTCTCAGGTTAGGCTGGGCTCTGCATCCTACCGCCTCAGTGTGGTGGAGGGGGACCTGCTGTGGATGTTGGTTTGTATCTGGCCTGCTGTCTTGATTGCATGGGATCCAAACTGTGCTCTCTCTCTCCCTCTGTACTGGCATGAGCTATAGTACAGTATAATGTGTAATATCAAAACATTTCAGGTATAAAAGGTCACCTTAAATAATAATAGTTAAAACACTGTCAAAATAAAATAACTTGGACAAAAAATGGTATGAATAAATTTCATCCACATGTTAAGTAGCTCAAGTCTGGAAGTGATATCATAAAATACCAATATAGGAAAGTAATGAAATTAGGTAGCAGCAAATTCCACCCATCCATCCATTATCTATACAGCTTATCCTGAAGAGGGTTGCAGGAGGCTGGAGTCAGTCCCAGCTGACACTGGGAAAGAGACGGGGTGCACTCTGGACAGCAAATTATTATTTTGATTTGTTTTTTCAATGATTTGTAATCGTTTAGGGTGGGAGTCCTAAATACTTCAAAGATCCCCAGATGATTAAATGGACAATAAAAGCAAAAATAAAGGTTTTACAAGAAAAAAAAATGCTGTGTATATATAAACATTTTCTTTGCAAAGTTTTTGGTAGAATAAAAATCTTAGACTAATCAGCAAAATTGTGAAGAAGATGTCAAACTAAATAAAATGCAGTAATATTGAATACTTATTTGTTTTGTTCCTCTCTTCCAACAGTTATTGCTACACCTTCGAGTAAAGAAGAAAGGCCTTAACATAGCCTTAAATGGTTGACTAATGCTGACAATAGAAACATTCACATTAGGTCACTGTTAAGCTGAGACAACATACCATTTTTTGGTAAATGATAGGAGAAGAAGATAAAAGCATAAGGGAGAGCTGCCAGGGTTCTCTTTAACTGCTAAATTAATTTATTTCCACCACACTGTATTTCAGTATTAAATAAATAGTCGCACACAGCTGGAATCGTAGAGTCCAGGTTACTGCATGCTGCAGTACCTGAAGGCAAACCTGCTCTTCTTTGACCCCTTGACATCATAAGTCCGGCAGCAGGCTTATTTTTATAAAAGCTTATGGGGTGGCGTAGAGATGATCCCACTGACTTTTCCTGTTCTGTCCATTTTACTCATTCACACAGACAAAATGCTGCTCTCACTAATAAGGCAGCCCTGCTCTCTAGCAGGCCTCCCAGGTAAGAATGACAGAGAGCCTCAGTAATGTTCATATGTCTCATGAACAGAATTGTGCTATCTAATGAGAATTCAAATGATTAATTTCTGGTATTTTATGTGTAGGAGTTTGTTTCTAATTTTCATGTTGTTGGAGTCTGTTCACTTTGTGGTCTATATATGCATTTCTTATCTTCTATCTCAGACAGATTTGGAAGAATAATGGGTTGAACAGAAAAGTCAAGTGTTGGTGTAGAACTAGCGAGAGTTGCATACTCTAAGTCAGTGTTCCTCTCCTCACTGTACTATAGCTATCTGACAAGTGAATAATGCAGCTTTTGGCACTAAAGTTCTTTGAGAAGACAAATGCAAATTCCTTGTATTTTTCAGACCATTTGGGCTCAAGGACAAAATTTTGTATGAACTGTATGCTGTACAGAGTGCATATTTAGCAGGTCATTGTGATGCATTTTCACTGAAAACATCTGGATATCATTTTTTGAAGCCATGTGCTCATCAAATCAATTATTTTGAATCCCTTATTGAACTATTTAAAGTAGTTTAATTAAACAAGTGTACCGTTTCTAATTTTGCTCAGTGCTGTAACATAAACTTAAAGGCTAAACATATAGCCTATGACTTTTTGCTCTGCGCTCGGGGGCTGTGCTGCAGCTGCAGAAATCAGGGAAGCTTGAGTAAAAATAGATCTGTGAAAATGAATTTAAATTTACTTTATCATTCAGTAGAGTGCAGTCTTTTTTTAGCTGCAGAGCATTTAAGTGGCTTTGGCTGAGTTATCATGTTTGTGCATGTCATCAGTCTTTCGCCAGTTCCTTTCCTGATGTTTGTAGTATAAACGCTACTTACAACATTTAATAGTTTGGAATGTGATGAAATGGAGGATCACTTTGTTTAAATCTTCCGGGGGGGCATGCTTGTAGTACAAAGAGACTGAAGAGATTAGCTCAACAATAGGTGAATAAATGCTTTCATAAGTTAGCTGTTGGCTGCAGAGCTCAACGAATGTGGGTATTTTACCAACTTGGATCCAAACTAGAACCAGCTATCAGAACTCAACCTTCTGCTGGTGGGTCTGCGCTCAGTAGTACCTGGAGGTATAGTTTGACTAGTTTATTCATCTCCAGCTGATTTCATGCTCCGGCCATATTCCAAAACCCAGACAGCACATGTTGATCCTATGTTTCTGTTGACCCATTTAGAAAGTTTCATTGAGCAGCAGGACATCATGAATGTGTACATAAGTGTATGATTACCAGGTTCAATCCTTACACGATCTGTATTTGTGTAACTAAAAGTGCCATCTTGTGTGACTTCTAGAGTTGGTAAAGTAACATTATGTTCACTCTTTGGGAACATGAAGAATGTTGCAGTGCACATTCTTTACATTGCTGAGACTGTTCAGCAGATTACAAAACCTGTTGGGTGTAAGACCTCAAATTCCTGAATCATTTATTGATACCTATACAACGGACATGTTTCAGAGATAGAAGACTGATCGATGAGAAAGGTTTGTTTGGAAAATGAGCCTGAAGTGGATTCTTAAACCCAAGAATCAGTATCACTTTCTAGCAGCAGCATTAAAATTGCCATTAAGATTTTTATTCAAATATAGAAGTTGCCTGCTGTTGTTCACATTTCCTGTCAAGACATGCTTCCCACCCACATCATTTTAAGTCTTCTTTAAGCAACAGGATAATCCTTCTCTTAGCAAACTTTAACTCTGGAGCACATGCTGAGGTAAATCGTGGCTAGTGCTCTAGCTACCATTTTACAGGTTTTAAGAGAACGAGAGGCAGGAAGGCTTAGCTGTGCATCACTCCCCATATTGCTGCTCCACATTCCCCAGAGGTTATGTATTGCTGTAATGGCAGCTTTTTGCTAGCACTTTTCCTCATCAGAGCTGAAATCATAGTTGTTGGGTGTCTGATCATAACTTATGATACAGATGTATTGTATGTAAAAAGATTTTTACAGGTACAGTGCATTTGGGTACGGTCCTCAGCACATTCTTAAGCTTTTAATTTCTTCTTTTGCTAGTACACAACATGACTGCTGCATCACCATTGTGCGTGGGTCTGAGGTTGGTGTGTAGTTCTAAGGACAGACTGTGTGAACTAACTCCAACCTAGTACCCACACACAGAAACACACACACACCTGTAAATTATTTATAGCACCAGATGGGACAGAGAGCACCTGACAGCCAGCGGAATAAAGAATTCAGTGGTTATAAAGGCCCAAATGTTGATTTCTGTGCTGTTGTTCTTGTTGTTGTTTTTAAAATCCAGTAGAATCAATTGACCTAATGCTTTCTATCTGAGGAAAGCAGATCACTGGATTCCAGTGGCAGTTGTTTGAGTGAATCCATGTGTTCAGAAGTGGCCTTTCACTTCTCTTCCCTTGCCAGTGTGAGCTGGCTCCAGACACTGTCACTGCAAAGGTCAGTGTGTGTGTGTGTGTGTGTGTGTGTGTGTGTGCGCACATGTGTACATAAAATGACAAGAGTGATCTGTATAATGGGTTTAGTTGTTCCCAAAGCAGATGAAGGAGGCGATTAGGCCTAAAGGGGGCAGTGAATTTATTAGGTTTTCATTTCTGTGAGATCCATAATCCCAGTGGAAGTAAAAGCTTTATTAGCTCATGGATTTTTGCTGCCTGCCACCCTGTTTCACTGAAACAATATTATAGTGCTTTAAAGTAATGCTGAACTGAGTGCCTATCTTCTTCACAACTCCTCTTGTCAGGTACTGTAAAAGCATTACAACAACAATGGCAGCATTTGTTAGTGAAACCTCTTGCCATACCGGAGGAGCTATGTTTGCGCTAGCTGTTAGTTTGGAATAATTTTAGTGACTACTTAAGAATATGCTCTTTTTGTGAATGACTTTTTTGCTGTGCCACTGTGTTCAGCTGAGCACCCTTATGCCCACTTCACACATTTTGTTTTAACCTCTCAAGTCACAAATATAAACAGCAGGGGAAGCAAACTGAGAAAGAACGAATGCTAACACTATCGGGATTTCACAGCAGAAACTTAATATTGTGAGAAGTCTGTGTGGAGTTGACATAAGTGATCTGTGAACATTTGTTTCAGTTGCACCTAATCTAAGGCATTTAAGGGACTTGTCAAAGAATGGGCCTATGTCTAACTAATCATCAGAAAAATGCTGCATAGATAAAGCATGCAAACAAATTACAGCTTCACAAAAATGCACAGGAGACCAAACAGAATGAAAAGAAGCAAACCAAAGCATATGCATTGTTTCATATCAAAGTTTTCAACAGCAAAATTTTAGATCAGTTAATTCTAATCTTGACCATTAATGGATTCACTTGAGGTAAAGGCAATGTTTTTACACATACAGTGGTTTCAGTGACAATCATGCAGTTGCTGGCCCATTGTGGCCAAGATCTGAACCCTTCTCTTAAGCTCTTCTTATTCTTGACACACAGTGCTGCAGTCATGATGTACTGTATTGTTGTAGACCAACCTAGAAGTTACCATCCCTCTAGTCCCCTTGACAAAAAGCCAGCCAGGTTGTCCCTAGGCTAAGACTAATTTGGAAAATAAGCTCTGTCACAAACAACAGTTCATGACACTTGCATATTTTGTTCAGCAAGATAATCTTCACCAGTTAACACCACTTTTATGATTTTTAGAGCCCAAATACAACCACCAGATGCACAAAGCTATAAAGGAACTACACCATGGTCCCATTACTTCAGCATCACTACCAGGACTTCCAACTTGTAAAGTGATTTAGCACAAAATCCTTTTTCTCTTAGCATGACCTGATCTAGCTGGTGATCATGTTAGTTATAATAGTTTGCAAGTGCACATGTTTAAACATAACGACACTGTGAAGGCAGAGTAGTGAGTAGATGAGTCGCCATGTTTGGCCTGATGATGTGCGATATCCCAGTCTCAGTTAGCTGCTTGTTAGCAAGTGCCTTTTTAAGACATGTAAAAGCATTAAAAATTGTGTGTGGGATATTTAATGGTGCATTTTATATTGTAAGAATGCACGATGGTAGCTGAGCGTGAAAAATCAATGTAGAACTGCAAGACCATGAGCAACTTCAAGAGGGTTAATGTACCAATATTGAGCTCCGTGTCAGTTTCACCCTGACACAGTCACATTTTGATTTTCAGCAAGATTCTTCCCCATGTTCTTCAGATACATGCATTATTAAGTTCTGAAGCTGTCCTCTGATCCACTCATCCATTCCTCACTCTTGAAATTTCATAGAAGAAGCTTGCAACCACCTTTTGAAAATACAATTTCCAGTGGCTCATTTAAAACAGCTGGGCCCAGTCCCCGTGAAGCACTATGATTAAAGGGAAGTGCAACAGTTTTTCTCCTTTTAGTGTCAATTGCCTGTACACTTTGTATGGAACTGAGATTATGGGTGTGCTGCATGCAGGTGTAGTTATTATTGCTGTCCTAAAAATGCTCCTGGATATCACAGACCAGCCCTTGTTGTTAAATCTGGTAAATCGTGAAAAGTATAACAGTAGTACATAGTCAGAAATGGTAGTATAAAACAAACGTGGTTTTTGAATTAAACATGTAGCTTTTCCATCTTTCATCCAGAAAATATTTGAGATTATAAATTTACACGTCCACAACTGCACTATATCAGACCAGTTAGTGAGTGTGTAGCAAAGTATGATTTACATAGCACATTTTGATGCTTTAAACAACAACAAAAAAAAAAAGACAGAGGAAAAGGGGGTTTCCTGAACATATTTCATAACAGTTTTCAACTGCTGACATCACAGTCAGCCTATACATGTAGTATTTGGGTGTGTGTATGTGTGGGTGTGTGTGTGTGTGTGTGTGTGTGTATACACACAAGTGACATAGAGAGAAATGTGTATTTGAGGATTCCATAAACAGGAGGAGCATTTCGACTATATTTTTTCCAGTCTGCAGTCATTCAGGTTTAACAGGCGCTGTGATCCTTTTCCTTCACCCCCATGCTCATGCTCTTCTGAGTCAACCTCTCAAAGATAGAGGAAAATGGGGCAGGGCATGGCGTCTTTCAGCTATACTACTATCTCTATTACAGTCTGCAGTCCATAGCATTTCTGTTGTTAGCGCAGTTTCTCTACCTTGTGCTGCCTAATTTACTTGTTAGTTAGCCAATAGCAGCAATTTAGTTTAGTAGTAATAGTAGCATTTTGTACAGTTTGTCATTCACCAGACATCTGTAGTTTATGTCATCACTAGAAAACAGGATGGAGGGGCAGAGAGCGGTTAGGAGCAGCTTATGGAGTCGGTTATAGAGGCTGAAAAGAAATCAAGTGTAGTAGCTTTAAATTAAAAATGTAATGTTTCTTAATACTTATTTATTGTAGGTTCAATTTCTGGATTTTAATTGAAAACATTATTTTATCATTTGAGTTGCTTTTAGATGCCTTCAGTCCCCTTAGTGTTCATACTATCTCTACTTTATACTGTTTTGGTGATGGAACTTTTTTTAAAATTCATAAATCATGTAATTAGTTACAGAAACACCGAAACACAACATATGATAAATCTGAACTATGGCCAGGCCCTACCTTTGAGCAGCTGGATGTTACTAACCAAGCACATGGTTCTCTGAATGAAATAAATATTCTAAACAAAGATAACCAGAATAATCTTAAAAGCCCCCTGATTTTCATCAGACCAACCAATCCCTTTTTTAAAAATTAGGCCTAGTATTTAGGCTTTGTTTAGAATAATGTTATGTCCAGCCATACGTGTGGCAGCAAACTCTCTCTGACTACATTTCAGCGTCTACGCACCACGGATTGATGATTGTGACAGATGTAACTTTTTCAAGATATGTTTGTTTTCCTTTTAGAAAAGTGATGTGAGAGAGAGATGCACATTATTTTTTTCTGTACTGAAAACTGATCATTTTAAAGTTTTTGTTTTGTGTAAAGACAGCAGTGACTCTTCCCTTGTTTGTGTTACTGCAAGTAAATAATTGTCATGTATTTGGGTCAGTGGGGAAATCTTGGTCCATTAAATGACCAAGGTGAGTGCACACACATATATACGAGTGCACAGCTGCACACAAACTGTGTTGCTGTCACGTGTGTGTCAGGGGGTATGTGTTAATAGCTTTGGGTTGCTATGAGGATTTGGGTTTGTGTTACATTATCGCCTGCCTGTTCATGGTGATACTGTCAGGACTCTGCATCTCTAGAGACACAGCACAGTGTTTGCAGGCATAATGAGATGGAGACGTGTTAAGAACTCAGTACACACTTTAATACTGTAACACCATGTGTTTGGCTAAACGTTGTGAAACGTGGCTTGTGGACCAGTGGATATTGTCTTGATCTGTGGCTACATATTGTGTGTCTTATCTGCAGTGATCCTCTTCTTACATTGTCCCTCTCTCTTCTGCTCTCCAGGGAGCAGCCGATCTACACCACCAGGGCCCATGTCTTCCAAATCGATCCAACCACCAAGAAGAACTGGGTTCCTGCCAGCAAGCAAGCTGTCACCGTCTCCTATTTTTTCGACAGCACACGTAACAGCTACCGCATTATCAGCGTGGATGGAACCAAGGTGTGTGTGTGTGTGTGTGTGTGCGCGCATCGATATCAGGAAAAAAAACATTAACCTCTCTCACAAGAAGTTGAGGCTGAGGAAGAGCAATCAAAACATTGTCAAGAATATTAATGATACATTGGCTGTTCCCATCTTTGATCAGTATCAACCTGATATGAGACCATTTAATATTTCTTGTGCTGCTCTGTTTCTGAAGTCATGAAGGTCATCTTTGCCTTCCTGTGTTCCTTTTTTCTGCAGTCTTGGTAAAATATACAAAATGGTTCTCAATCAGGACAAAAGTACACAAAATCACATCTAAAATAATGGTCGACACTGTTTCTCCCTGTTTATTTATAAGCAAGATATTGTAACATAGGCTGAATGAAGAAGTAAGCGGGAGACAGAATTTGCCTTTCTGTGCGCAACTGTGTGCCCCATACACCACATGACCCTACAGCTCCGCCACATGCTGAAGCCCATCAGACCCTTTAGTCACGGTGCTGTGCTCCAGCTAACTGGTCCCGCCCCATAACAGAACATGAACAGAACATTAACCCACAGTCTCTGCCCCAGCAGGGCATGCTGGGGGACTCCGCCAAGCGCTGCTCCACCCTGACACTACAATATAAACATTTAATAAAAAATAGCTTGTAATACACTGTGTACACTCTAGTGATGAGCAGATAATAGTGTATAATTCTGTGTTTATTTGAGTGGTAGAGTAATAATAGTGCATCACCTTGGTATATGCCACACTTGATGGTCACTTGTGCGATTGATGAAGGTCCTGATGTCCCGTTGTCTTTGTATAGTGCCAGGCATTCCCAGATCCATGTGTGTGGCACTGAGCTGTTTGCACACAGCGATCCATGTCTGTGCTGACATGGCATCTACTGCATAGCTAAATTACCCCCTTGTAAGATGGACACAGGTTTATTCAAAGCTTAAAAATGTGTTAATAGTTCAGCACAGGAAAGAAGAATAAGAGTTCTCAAAGTTTGAAATCAGTCTGAACAGTAGCTAACATCCTCTCTAAAAACGTAACAGAAGCCATGAGCTGCATACCTGCTGAATTGTTATTAAACTAAATTGTGTAATTTACTGTCATCAACCAACAGCCACCAGGATTTAAACTTCAAGGTCTATTGAGCTTTTATCAGTCACACACTGGATCAGCTTTTCTTCTTTCCAGTCAAATCCATCTGGACTGATTTCTGACCTGGTCTTCTGTGTGTTAACGAACAAGGACTTGCTTGGTTATAAAGTGCACACTGTGTATAGAGACATTTCATATTAGGGCAAGGTATAAAAGAGGCTTATTTACAGAATGATTTATGATTTATCATCACAAGAACATGTTGTTGAGGTTAAATCATGCATGCGATAAAGGACACTATATGAGTGTGCCTATATTCCATATTCACACCCTCTTCTTGGCTAAGAGAAAGAGTAGATTGTGTTTCCATGGCAATTGCAGCCTTGGTTCTGTGTGAAAACTGGAGGAGAGTTATGACGGCACTATCCCTCTGCAGACACTGTCAGGCAATCACCTTTAGCAAACTCTTAAATTACACAGATTTCCTGAAGAGCCACTTTAAAGACCGAATGGGTTGACAGTTGTTTGGATCTGTTTTTGTCCAAATTGGTGGTCCTTTTACCATGCAGTCCGTCTGATAGCTTGGTTGTGTCCAACCTTAACAAAGTCTGCCATCCATGATCTATACAGCACAATAATACTCTGGATAAAGGGCCTGTGGAGTTCAGTACTAAGACCACCAGGCCAACAGTTTAGGGGGTATCTCACACAGGAACTCACACTTAGCTGGCAGTTTGTTTTAACAACAACACTAATACAGGTGAATAGAACAGTCCTGCAATAAGTCCTCCTTCATAAAGGTGGACATGTTCGGTTTTTGTTCAAACTGTTTTAGAGAGGCGTTGATTTAGCTGTACGGCCGTTTTGAAAGATGTTGTTTGTGGCGCTGTTACACAGTACAAATTATACAGAGGGCTGTTTCAATTGTTTAGCCTACCTTTATTAATATAAATGGTGTGAGAAAAGTCATAGAAACACCTGCTAGTATAATGCAATACATGCAGTTGAATCAACACCTTTCTAAAACAGTTTGAATAAAAACTGAATGTTCTCACCTTCACGAGGGGAGGATTTATTGCCGGAATGTTGCATGGACTGTGTTAGTTTAACCAGATGTACCTATACACGGCCAACTGAGTGCACCTGAATGTAGACGGTGAGAATTCTCTGCTATTGCTGTTTTCTTTATTGAAAAAATAGACTGGAATTGGCCTACTACTCTCTCTGCCATCCTACTTGTGCCACTCTTTGTCCTTCTATCTCTGCTCTCCTGTAACCTTGAGTAACAGAGCAGTATGTGTCATAAAATGCCTGCAGGCATCAGATGTACAGTATGTCAGGTGTGAGGATATAACTTTATGGATCACTATTTCAATTTAGAGAGGACTCCTGCTGATTTTAACTTGATCCATGTTTCTAGTTAATTTAAGTGAGTCAAAGTGATGTGAGCAAAGTAACCAGAAGCGAGGATGTGTTGAGTCATATCAAGTAAGTGTTGAATACAGTTTCTAGTCTGTACACTAGCTGTGAGGGAGAGAGGCCCGTCTAGAACAGTAGTCTGTGCTGCTATGTATATACATGAACTACGACAGACGATCGGCCTATATTCATCCGTCCATTGGCCAAGCAATGTGCTGCTGATGATACAGCAAGTAGAGGAGCACATCAGCACTTCTGACTCTTGCTCACCCAGAGTCGTGTTTCTGTGCCAGGCACTGTGACAACACAATGAAGCATTTTCTTGGGGTACGTTATGAATTATTCAAAGTGGGATAACATATGGAAAAAACTGAAATATTTATATATTTTCTTCTTACCTAATTTTCCTCTTGCATCCTGCAGCATCTTAAACTACCCATGTCTTAAATTTCTTACAACTATTCTCAGAGCCAGTGTCTAAAATTAAGGTTTTGTAACATGCTGTTGGCAGGTGAGTAAAAAAAGATGTTTCTGCCAAGAATAATAATTCAAATCCCTCTGAGCTTGTTAAATAGAATTGTAGCTGTAGGTTTGTTTTAACTCGTTTAATGTATATGCCAATATCAAAACCTACAGCCATGTTTTCTGTGTTATCACCCCTTCTCCTCTGTAAAACTGTTGCAGCACCCCAAGTACACCACTGTGTGTAGCTTCACTACTTGTTTACATCATTTTGTTTCAATCAAGAAAAATCATAAATTTCACTGGAAATGGGTCTGGACACGTACACTCCACCCTTACTATCACTGTCCCTGCACCCCAGACATGCACTTTTAAATTGGAAATTACTAATATCAAGCTAGTTTGGGGACACGATTGATAACCCAGTCATTATAATGGGACAATGCACTGGGTTGATACAAGTCCCAAAACAATTAACCATTAGGATTATACTTGCACCAAAGCTGGGATGAGCTGCAGAGAAGCTCCAATATCAGGAAATTCAATATTGTAAACATCAGTGTTTGTCATTAAAAACAAACTGGGACAGCAAATAATAAATGCAGATCATGCCTCAGATGATATTTGTTTTTTGTTTTTATTAACTTCTTCCAATGAAAAGGCTACTATTTATTAGCTGAATGTCAGGACTGGAGGCTGTGAGGCAGTAGCATAATTCCAGGCTTAGAAACTAAATTTCCTGTATGTATTGTGACCAAAATTGCAAATACATTGTCGGTTCAGTCTCAAGCTGGAATTATACTTCGGTGAGGATACTGTATATGTAAAGGTCTGCAATAAGGGTTTGCAAAAGGCTGCAGCGAGTAACTGTAGATAGCAGAGGAGCTGACCTGCTAACTTTCAGACCTTGACATTATATTGTGGAGTAAGCTGCGTTAGCCCCACCTCCACCCTTTGCAAACCAAACTTGCGTCACTGTCACCAGGGAACAGTGTGCTGTTTTTGCAGTCTTAAATATATGGTGTGATGAAATGCATCAGGTAATTAAAGTGGTAAAAAAATATTTAACATTTCTTCATGCACCTCACACCTCTGCCTGATGATTAATCATGATACATTTACATTTTGGTGTCTAGTTTGAGTGGACATGGCAACCATCATCTCACCTCTCTTTGGCTGTGTTTCAGTTATCACGCTTCTGCCTCCTGTTCATCTTCACGGCTATCCTCGATGGCCAGTTTTTATAATTATATTGATATATATTCTTCTAAAACTACAGTAGACTTTGTGCCGTACATTCAGCTGGAACTCGCTTAAGTTTGCAATTGCTGACCACAGTACAATAATGAGATACTAAAATGTAATATAGACCCATTTAGTTTTTTAAAATGGAAAAAGGCCCTTTATGATATGTGCATTTCACTCATGTTAGCCTAGGGTTTGGGCTCGCTAGATAACCAGGTCATTTAACTTATCACCTTTAAAATCCTCCCACTCTGTGCAGCAGGTGTTCTTTTTTTCCACCTATGATAAAACCTTTTGGCATGTTACATCCGCCATCTTTCTTACTGACTCCACAGACACATAATCAGCCGAGGAAGGTTTCTCCGTTAGCCTCCTGGCTGTCTCGGAATTTCTAACTGACCCTCAGGCCGTTGCCCAGTCAAACTTCACTGTGGCTCCTGTGCCACTAGATCCTCGGCACCAGCACAGCTGCCAGCGTCACTCCGCTCTCTTTTCCTCTGTCGCACCCTCCCACTCTCACTTGGTCGGTCACTGAGTTGGACACCCAGACATACCAGCACATATTTACAGGGCCACAAAGATGGGACAACCTCGTCGTCCTGTGCTTTTAAAGTGGAGTTTGGGTGAATCACTATAGATTGGGAACATTATTGTATATCCATCCATCATGAGAGTGCACTGAACTGATAAAGTAACAGGCCATTTCCCTGAAAAAAGGACATATAGTTTAGTCTATGATTAGACAATTATACCAAAAAGGTGAGGTCAATGAAAAACATAGTTTCAATTAAAAATCTTAAATCACAGCAATAGTGGGCAACAAGACACAAGGCCTCTCACAGGCAGACATGTCACAGCAGACAGGTGCTTCCATATGTGCTTTTCAAGCAATGCAATGGAAACTGAAAGCAGCAGGTGAAAGGCACATTGGAATTGGAAAATGTCCAGAAGCACCACCAGCTCAGAACTGTCAAACTAGAGGGGTCCTGGCACATCCATTTACAGTCTGAACAGGTCTATATGGAAAACGTTCACCAAAAAAGCCACTTCTGTGATGTGGAACCAAAGTCAAACAACTCACCTGTGGATGGAAACCCAAGGGTGCAGAAAGATGTCAGCAGGTGCTCTGAACTGATGGGTCAAGTTTAGACATATTTGGCTCTAACAGTAATAATTTCTACAGTGATTAGTGTCTGCAGACAACAGTGAAGCATTGTGGAGGTTCCTTGCAAGTTGGGGCTGGAGTTATGAGGGGTTGGTCAAAATTAGGTGTTTCCCCAAAGCTGACAAGTACAGGCAGAATTCTAATCCCTCACACAATTCCATTGATTAATTCACTTCCCTTTTCCAGCTCTATATCAATTTAAATTGATTAAAGTTTCATTTATCTTAACGCATTTCCTTGAGCCAGCACAATAAGCTCTGTTAAATATTGTCTCAGGCTGCTTGAGAAGGGACATTTAAGCGTTGTTCAGTCTTTGCCCAGGTTGCTCTTCAGGGAAAATGAGGTCACCTTTGTTTGAATGAAGCCTCTGGGGAAAAATAAAGGCTTTACCAAGCTGCTGGTTATTTGATTTTTAAAGTGCTGCTCTCTTTATAAACCCTTGATGTGGGAATGCAGCTTGAATCAGAGGCTGCTAATGTAATATTTACAGTATTTGATTTTGATAAAGGATTTGGGGTGTGTGTGTGTGTGTGTGTGTGTGCATGTGCAGTGATCTCTCTCTATGGGCATGTCTAAAAAGGCTATTAATTGCATGCTAATGTTAGCTGTTCTCTTAGCTCACTGGCTCCCTTTTTGGGTCTGTGCGTCCAGTGATGATGCAGTGTCAAGTGTTTTAACACAATCTCTGAAACGATGGAGGGGGAGACTTAGGGAGTGGAGAAAAGGACACAAATCTCTCAGCAATTTGAAATCTTGAATCCTTGTGTTCAGAGCGATGTTGCTATGAAACAAGGGCTGCACTGTGATTAAACCGTCTTCTACTGTTCCTTAATTGTTGGTAATTTGTATGTGCTGTTTTCAAGTTCTCTCTTATCTTGGTGGTGAGAACCTGTTCATCTAGATGTTCAGATAGGTTTAGACATGTCTAAATTTACAGCAGTGGCAACACAATAAACCCACAAATCAGCACAGTCCTGTCAGGCTCAAATTCTGTTTTAAGCATCTATGGGTTCCTACGGTCACTGTTTGTACACAGTTTTAAGACTGCAGTAGATGTTTGCTGGTCACTTTACTGCATAGATACAGTAGGAGCATGGTACACATGCACCTACAATGCCAAATATGGGGATGATATACTGTATGTATCATTTAGAGGTTAGGTGATCGGCACCATGGCATAGTGTGTGTCCGTTTGTGTGTGACTGTTTTATTAATTTATACATGTTTTGGGACCAATTAGTTCTTTTTAAATAGTGGAATCAATTGACTGGTACAAATAATTTAAACAATTATTTGAGCACAATTTTAGTCTGACCAGACAAAACAAATGCATACATGTGCAGCCCCATACAGTATACTTGTCCCCACCTTCACTGTCATTGTCTCTGACTCTTTGCCATCATCCTACTTCATGAGTTTACATTTCATTTAGTTGCATTTAAAAAAATTAATTTTCCCTTTGTATAAAGGATATGCGTTTTTTTTTTGTTTTTTGTTTTTTTGCATAAAACTGTTGTGATATGTGACATTGTGGAGGGTTTAATTGCTTTGTAGTGTAGAGCCTCTTAAGCATGAACATGTTTTTATGAAGTGGCTCATTCCAGCAAATGATCAAACTGATCACTGTGGGCACAGTGACAGACATGGGGGGTATATTACTGATTTGCTCCTGTATGAATGGAGCTGTAACAGGGGATTGCCCTTTGCTAAATCAATAGGAGAACTGACTGTGAATGCAGCTGCCGGAGCTCCTCTAAGCTGTCTCAGTTGACCCAGCGCTGACTACACTGACCAGTATGACAGGGCTTAGAGAATAATGTTAACTTGTTTTTATCCCAACAGGTCATCATCAACAGTACCATCACACCCAACATGACGTTCACCAAGACATCGCAGAAGTTTGGCCAGTGGGCAGACAGCAGAGCCAACACTGTGTTTGGACTGGGCTTTGCTTCAGAGCAGCAACTGGCCAAGGTGGAGCTTTTCTGCAGCATCACAAAAAGTTGCAAAAGCCTTTGTAAAGATGAGACATTCCATATTTGTATTTGTCTTAAAACTTGAGTGTGACTGCGCAACATGTTGTTAACTGAACATCAAATGGGGATCTGAAGCAAATCCAAGGACATGCCAGATGTCCTCACTATCAGTGTTGAGCCAGTTATTTCCTTGATAATCTTAAGAACATTTTGATGAGTCACACTTTGTATAATATTTCAGCTTGTATTGCTGCTAATCATCACAGCTCTTTCACATATCTCTCATATTTTCAGTTTGCTGACAAGTTCCAGGAGGTGAAAGAAGCAGCCAAGCTAGCAAGGGACAAGTCTCATGAGAAGGGGGAGACGATGAGTAATCACTCCCAGGTAACTTGTAACTCTGCTGTCTGAAATTCAAGTTCAGTACAACACCCTGGTGTCCACTTTCCTATGTCGTGTTCATCTACAGACAAAATTAGCACTGCAGAGATAATAATAAATCAGGTTTCAGTACATATAAACGCACTAAAAATCATTCTTGTAATGTGAATCTTGTCATACACAAGAGGCCAAAGGTCATCCTAAGATACATACTATTGTACCTGACAGGCGCTGCAAATCAGTAAAGGTTTCTCAGTTCCACACAAGATATTACAAATTAGTAATTCTGTCAGTAAGTAAAGAGCACTGATTTCAAGATAAATCCATCCTAAGTCACCGGCTGCCAGGCCTCCTCTCTGCTTGCACTGGGGTAGATGGCAGGAGTCGGACTCTGCTCTTAGGCACACAACGCTGTTGAGACATGACAAATACTGGCAACAATTTTTTCCTCACCCCTCTGCTGTCATAGTGGATGTGTCGAGGGTATGTACAGTGCTTCACCCAAATTAGTTCAGGCCTCTTTGTCACAGCGACAGGCCGGAACCCATCAAACCTTTAGAAAGATGCATGTAAGCATCAATTGAATATTTCCCTGAACTCTAACAAGTCTCCTTCTGTGCCCTATAAGGAGTCTGGACGTGAGACACCCTCAACCAACCAGGCGTCCAGCTTTAACGGGACAGATGATGAGAAAATCTGTCACGTCGTTCCGGAGGCTACCGTGCTGAAAAGTGAGAACGAACGCCTCAAGAGTGCGGCAGAACATAGGTGAGGTTTAATTTCATGGAAACATCTTTAATGTGACATGCATGTTAATTTAATCTTTAATATGTTTCTCCCTTCCTGATTAAATCACTGATCAGTCTTCCCTTTTATGTCTATTCCATATCAGTATCAATGTATGCAATACTTAAATCTATAAACTTTTTTTTTCTTGTGTTCTCATTATCTCGGCACCAAGATGTGCTCAAATGTTCTCCCTTTTCATTTAAATGCTGTCAAGATGATGATTTGTCCCCAACAAGCTCACAAATCCTCTGATCCAATCCAAAAAGCGTTTTTCTATTCCACCATTTGGTTATCTGGCCTTTATAATCCAGATGTACGAGTATAAATTGATAATTGTGTGAAACACCAGATGTAGCTCCAGATGGGATTAAAATGACCACAGGACATCAGAGTCAACTTAAAACTACAGTAAGTGAATTTAGCCAGAATTAGAACTGGGTAGCAATGGAAAAAAGTTTGTCCCATCTGGATTAAATGACAAATCTGGGGGGGAAATCTTTTTTTTTTCCCCTTGAAAGTAACTGAGATATAATCATACTGATATGTAATTGCTAGTGTGACCCAGTGAGTCATTTAGCCAGTACACTGCACATATACATTAGTCTACAGAAAATACAAAATTCAACACATATTGAGGTTTCCACTAAGAAATGGAGAATGAATTTAATAGTTACTTATATATCTTATTTTGTATTCTGCTAAAACCTAATTGAATTTCTTAATATTTAATTGGTGGTTAGCGCTGTTGCCTCACAGCGAGAAGGTTCCAGGTTCGGGCCCCACCTGGGACCTTTCTGTGTGGAGTTTGCATGTTCTCCCTGTGCTTGCGTGGGTTCTCTCCGGGTACTCCGGCTTCCTCCCACAGTCCAAAGACATGCAGCTTAGGTTGATTGGTGGCCCCCGCCCCCCCCCCCCCGTGACCCCGCTCAGGGACCAAACGGTAGAAAATGAATGAATGAATGAATGAATGATTATTTAATTAAATGATTTTTCTCAATGTCTAATCTGATGATTTAAAAAAAATTATTTTCTGTTCCTATCCAGCCTTTCTTACATCTTTTTGATTGGCGAAAGTTCACTTTACTACAAATGTATGAATATAGTTGCAAAATAACTTAAAACAAAGCCTACTAACTGTATTTTATGAATTATTTCAATTCATCCTTTAACATCGGTTTCCCTGGAAGTTAGAAATTAGATGTTTTAGATGTTCCACTCAATGGAGCTGTATCTTAGGGCCAAATTAGACAATTCTTTCCAGGAAACATCCCAGGAAAGTACAGACCTGTAAAATAAAACTGTGTTTAAAACATTGATCCTACAGTCATTCTGTGACCAAAACACTGTTGTTGAAGGAAAGACAGCATGTCAAGCTTTTGTGTTCGATTTCTGTAGGCTATAGCTGTAAAACATAGAGTTGTTCCCTGTCTTTGGTGGCCCCTTTTTCATGCTTTCATAAGACTTCTGGGATTGTTTTTTTTTGTGTGTGTGTGTGTGCAAGTGTGTCACAGCAGTGAAACTGCAGAGGACTGCAGAACGCTGCAGTGCAAGTCTGTCCACACTTGATGGAGAGTAACACACTTCAACCCAGTATAAGTAAGGAAACAGTGGTGCATACTAAATATACATCACAACCTCTGCAGCCTTATTGATAAGACAGAAACAAACAGGATGAACAAACTGTTGATGCTGACCTGGGTGGCAGCTCAGCAGACCTTTCACACTTTCCCCACTTATTTCATCTGATGACAGTGTGATGTGCATCACAGCTAATTATTTATGACTGGAAGGATTTTGTAGTGCTGTGTGTCATGTCTGTGGGCACAAGCAAGGCATTTCAACATGAACCTGTCTAAATTTTCCTTCTATTAATAACTCTCTTTCTGGATCTCTCTCTGTCTCTCCTGTCTGACAGTAACACTAACACCAAGAAGTGGGAAACAGAACTGCAGACTTTAAGAGAAAATAATGCCAGGCTGGTGGATGCGCTGCAGGAGTCTTCAGCCAATGTGGAGAGCTGGAAAAAGCAACTTAGTGCCTGCAAGGAAGAGAGTGACATGCTCAGGGGAAAGGTAATACAGTCATGCACTCCTATAGGGAAGTTAAATAATGTACACAAACCCTTCAGTCCCGCTGGAGGGAAAGGTAACAGGTTAGAAAAAAAAGAACAAATCTGCACCACAAACTGTCTTACAGTAGATTTTATTTTGCATGTTTGTTGGGATGAGTGAATCTGTCACAAACCTGTAACACATTTTATTAGCTTTTGTGTTCCCTGCACCAGCTCCAAGTCCTGTATAAATAGAATCATTTTAGTTTCTTAACCAATGTGGGCTGTTACAGCAGCTGGGCTGGTGTTGAAATGATACTCGTCATTTTGGAACATGCTGCCAGTGTTTTCTAAATGCTAGTGTCAGTTTTTAAGATGACCCCACTTAATACAGCATATCCAGGACAACACCTGCGCATGAACACATGTATGATGAATAAACAAAATGGGAATAAGTTCTAAAACGCCACTGTCACACTGACACTTTTTTAAGAAAGTAAATGGCAACTCTCTTCCTGTTTCTTTGTGTGCTTAAGATTGCTGAACTAGAAGCCCAGTGTAATGAAGTCAATCAGGACAAGCAGAGAAACACCCAGCTGAGAGTACGAGTGCAGGAGCTGGAGGCTGAGCTACAGGATAAAGAGCAGGTGAGTCCTGAAACAGCTGGGCCAGTCTCAAGAGCTGGGTAGTTTTTAAAACAATGCAGAGTGGTATGTTTCATAGAAACCTCATCATTTCAACATGAGAAGAAATCAGTTTAACATTAGCTCTCCTCCCTTACATTCCAAATTGTATGTTGTCTTGCTCATTCCTATATTTCAGTGCGTCTCTTCACTGTACACCAGCTCTGGGACTATTGGTCTTACTCAGTATCACTCCTCTCCCTCAGGAAGTGATTTTCTTCTGTAGGAAATGATAGGTTTTGTTCTGGGATTTTGTATGGATCGATCTTATTTTCGCAGGCGCAGCTAAACTCAAACCTTTTAATAATGCCCATGGTTGTTTTTCCTCCCCTTCTCAATTTACTGTTATCTTTCATTTTGTGCTACTTTTGTTTCAGTAATTTGCTTGATGTTTGTCTAGCTTTGCTACCATTGAGCTGCACTGTGAAAATAGCTGCTATAAATGAATGTAAATGAATCCACTGACTTTGTCTCTAGTCCAAGCAGCAGGGAATTTTGGCACAAATACCATTAGTGGCATTCCCTTATGTCCACTGCATCAGTCATCCATAATCCAAACTAGCTGACTGTCAGCCAAGCAGGGCCTAGTGGTGCTGTTATTTATAATGACGATGAGCCCCGCACGGCCACACAATCTTTGACCTTTGCTTGTTGCTGTTTAAATGCAGTTTCTGTCTGCAGACAAATGACCAAATGATTAGGACTCATTTCTGGCAATGTATGAAGAGACTTAGCTGCCTTTTTCCATAGTGGCAATGTCTCCCCCCCATCAACCACGGAGCCGCACTGCTTTTTGTCAGGTCACCAACCTCAGGACTGCAGCAGGTCGAGCTTTATACTGTTTTGAGTCTGTCACATAAAGATAAAGAAAATGTGCACATTTTACTAAAGTTCAAGGTGACATCTTCATCAGAGCTTTACAGGAAGATTAGTTTCAATTATGGTCAATTGTAATAACTTTCATGATTATTGACCAACAGTACAGTTACTACAAATTTACTGTGATGCAAGACGAGATAATGCTGCGTATTCCCCCATTTGAGAACCTGGAACCTTGAAATGTTTGGCCTTTTTCCTTGGGGGAAAAAATGACTTCATTCATTATTGATAACTGCCAATTTATTTCCTGTTGATCTACTAATCTTTGAGGCTCTACACTTCATATCGCTTGTTAGTCTGATCAACAAATTGGAACTCAGATGTACAGCCATACTGAAACGGTACATCGACACAGAATCAGGGATAAGAAAACAATACCTTTGCTTGATAAATGACTTCATTGATCCTCAGATGTGTTGATCGATTTTATGTTGATCACATAAATTATTCAACCAGCTGCTTAGTTTGAACGTACTGGTACTTACTATAGTGTTTTAAAATAATGACATTTATGGCTGAGCTGTGTGGAGACTCAAACCACGTGGTATGTGTGGGATATTCTAGTTTACCCCCTAGGTATTAATAGAACATATACATCTTTTCTTTGAGAGCTGTATATCTTACAGCACAACATGAAGGAAGTAGTTCAAAGAGCTTTAGCTGATTTGGAAAGCCTATTGGCAAAGGATGGTATCCTCTGGGGGCTGTAGCATTTCCACAGTCCTGTGTATCAGCCCTAATGCTCCTGCAGAAGGAAATCACATTGTTTGCAGTGCACTGATAGAGCAGACAGCCCACAGAGACTCATCTGCTGAGTGACTCACCCCCTTCTAGAAATGCCTACGCTCAGCTACTCCAATTAAAAATGTGCCTATGAATCCTTAAGCACTGACCCCATTGCTGCCCAGCCATGAACTAACAGAACAAAGCTACTGCAGGTGACTACACGGACTCGACCTGCTATTCCTCGGCGTGGACGTGGTGGCATGAGAAACTGTCTGTGGTGTATTTGGCTTAAACCAGTGGGTGGATAAGATTTTTCAGAGCAATAAGAAATGTTTAGTTGAGGTGAAAGCAAACATGTAAGCACACAACAGAAAAACACAATCATGGCTTCATATGTGTGTTTGTGCTGGGTAAGTGCTGGCTATTAAACTTCTTACTTTTTCTGTACTGCCTCAAATGTGTCTATCAAAAACAGAGATGTCAAGCTGTCAGAGAGAGCACATGATTCTTCTTTACATGTTTTTTGATTAGACAGTTTATTATTTCAATCTGAGTCAGATATGATTTGTTTGCTTTTTGATTCACTGGTTTCTGAATTTTTCTTCCAGGAGCTGGAGAACCTGAGGAAGCAGGCAGAGATAATCCCTCAGCTCATGGCGGAGTGTGATGGCATCACTACAAAATTGCAGGTACATTCAAAGCACCCAACATTTCACTCATGTGATTTACAGGCGCGTATAAAGGCACAGCAGAGAGCTGTACAGTTCTTGAGTTTGCAGCACATGTGAGGACACAGTGGTTGCCGTGGCGAGGTGACACACAGGCTCTGAGGTATAAGCAGACAGAGATGGAGAATAAGAGTTCCTATTCATCATTCTGCCTGAGGGCTGGTTACACAACATTCCTGCCACGTGTCTCACTAACACACACTAGTTACTCTATCTATTAATAAAGGCCCAACTCTGAGTGGATTATCGCCTCTTTGAAAGGTTCTCTCTTTCTAGTCTGTGAAACAGAGATGCTACATCTCTGTCATGGCTTATTTGTGTCGTACAGTGCAGATATGATCTCTTTTGCTGACTACAGACACAGCTGAAGTCATTTGAGAGCTCTGCCGAGAGCTTCAGTGGCCAAGTCTTATGACGTTTCTGTAAGCACACGAGTTGTGTTTGTAAGGTTTTGGGTGTGAGAGTCTGCTGTTGCCAAAAACCCTGGAACAGTGCAAACTCACACCCATCACCTCCTGTATTCCTCGTAACAAAGAGCACCTGTTTTACAAGGCTGATTTCTCATTGAGTAAGACTTTCTGTAAAACCAGAAATGCTGGGCTCTGTTTTTGCCAAGTCTGACAGGATCTGCACTGATAGTGATGCTCGCCTCTCCCTGTTCTGACTGAGTCAGAGCAGAATTTTGTCATCCAATCTGTCGTTGCATGTGCTTCCTTTCAAGCCGGACAGGGAGGAGAATAAACCCAACAATGGCATGCCTGAAGTTCTTGTGCTCCACTACACTCAACTGCATTGTTTTTTACAACACCCAGCTGGGTGAATGACAGTGACAACAAAACTGGCTAAAGCAGGAAATCATCTGGCTGGCTATCTAAACTAAGGACAAGCATAGACAGTGCATGAGGCCTGGAACCAAAAGTGAGCCAGTGTCTGTTTAGAAACAGGTTAGGAAATCAAAAAAACCCGTTGAAAATGACTTTCATGCTGCCACGTTTTCCCTCATGACATTGTTTATTCTTGGATTTTTTAAATCTGGGTCTATTTACTCCACCTCTGTGTTTGTGATCATGACTCCCCTCTATTTAAAGACAACACCCCCTGTGGAGATCAGGTTTCAGGAGTCAGCTGGAGGATACAGTTATGCCGGCGCAACACCCATTTAGCCCTCCTATTTTAAACCCCTCCTTTTAATGGCATCTTCAGCATTAATGTGTCACTCGTGTCCCCTGCTGCTCTGAAGGAAAAATATGCGTTTCGTAAATGTAAGGGTTTGGTTTTAAGTCATGATGACATAAATAGCAGTGGCGCCTGCAAAAAATATTTAGTGGGAGGGGCAGATAGGGCCAGTGAAACTCTTGGTGTGGCACATTAAAAAGGCTTTACAGTACAGAGGAATTTCAGGCTACACCAGTTAGTGGAAAGCTAAAGATGCAATATTTTAATGTAAAATAAATTCCATACTGTTTACCTCCTTGGCTGATCTCATGTGAACATAAGGTTATGATATTCACATGAGATCAGTCAAGGAATGATTAATTTTAAGTTCCAATTTAATAAATAGGGTCGTTTTTGCTGCATTTTGACAGATGTTCTCATACAAATGATCTCCACTGATAACTGACCTCTTTGCTGTAATGTAACAACTTTGTTCCCTTATTATCTGTGCACAGGCTGCAGAGATGAGGAACAAGGAACTGGAGGGGACAATAGAGGGTCTTCAGATGGACATAAACAACACTCGAAAAAAGCAGGGCAACATGAAGGTCGAGCTGAAGAAGTTCATGGATATTCTGGATGGAAAAATAGATGAGCTGCATGAGGTCAGGCAGGGGCTTTCAAAGCTAGGCGTTGATAACTGAGAAACATTGCACTGAGCTGAAAGGGTCAGAGGACAGGTACGAAGAATACACTACAGTTTGTCTTCACCTACTTCCCCAAGGTGATGTCCACTCAAACTACCCACTTTGGCTTCTAATAAACACTACCATGTGAGGAAGATGTTTTGGAGAGGGAGAGAAAGAGAGACTGGCAGACTATGAGGAGGAAGGCCAGCATGCTCCACCAAATGGCTCCACTGTGTACGCTGGCATACTGAAACTAAATCAAAAGTCACATTTTGAGCTTACTTATCCGTTTCTGTGGGGGGAAACGGCTTTAAAAAGCTGGTGGCGGGTTCTTTGATTCTGTCCATCTTTCTTT
The DNA here is from genome assembly GCF_001952655.1 of Monopterus albus. NCBI lineage: Eukaryota > Metazoa > Chordata > Actinopteri > Synbranchiformes > Synbranchidae > Monopterus > Monopterus albus. The sequence continues at coordinate 50,945 of NW_018127952.1, forward strand.
TTCTACAGGCAGTCTGAGCTTAGAGTAGAACAGGGGACTTAAAAGGGCTAAAATGAGCAACACATGAAGACAATGCTGTTCAGCATCACTCAAGTAATAATTGGTGTCACTCCTTGTGGGTCCCCTCAGAAAATTGGGAGATAAAACCTTTCCACAGACTGCCCCCGTTGTTGCCTCTCGTCTATCTCAGGTGTGTTTGAAGACGGTTTATACGCATTAGATTATATGCACATGTAAAATGGCCGGGACACAAAGTGCCTCCAGGTGAGTCTAAATCTACCTGGCAAGGAGAACTGGCCAAGTGATGACCATCACCATAATAATAACTTGATGGTTTTTGTGTGGAAAAATACACATCTTTGCTATTGAAATGAGATGAAAAGAAAATGCAAGCAGGCAAGCCCATCCCACGGATGTTACTATACTTAATGGATGTTAATTTGGTGAGAAACTCAAAGGACAAAACAGGCATTTGCACAAAAACTACTCTGTTATTTTAGATAGTATTTGTATAAGGAAAGAAAAACACTGTCAGCTTTTCTTCAGAAGCATCCAAAAATAAAAATAGGAACCCCATCATGCAATTAGGTTTAAAGGACTTTGTGTGTGCAACATTGTTGTCCATTTATAGAACAAAGACGTATGTCTCCAAAGCTGCTGATGTGCTTCCCACATACTAGTTTTTCTTACGGTGGTGGAGATTTTTGGGTGATGGGACTTGGTGCTGCTTGATGGCTAAATCATGCGAAAGTGTACTTCACTGAAAACATTTAGATGGCAAGGGCCTTTTCACTAAAACCTATAATCAGATTCTTGTTTTTTTGTTTTGCAAATTTATTTATTTTTGGTGCTTCTTTGCAACTACTGTTTCTAGAACACAAATAAATCAGCATAACTTTAACCTAATGTCTCCACAGATGTACAGTGATATATAGAATGTACCAAACTGACAGGGTTCAAATGTTTTATAAGGGAGGATGTGTTTTCAGTGTGGCACAGACGCCATCTTGAAACATCAGAGGCACATTGTAGGGGCATATTTACTGGGTAATGCTATGATGTTATAAATCTATATTTTCCATTACTGTTTTGATGTTGCCATAAGATTGAGATATGTATGAGGAGACTTTTTGCTTAATGTTCTCTTTCTGTTTAGCCCTACTGTTCATACATCACCTAAACAAATGATCCTTCAATTTGAACCAATGCCTCTTGTGCACTTTTGTGACTCCTGATCAATACTGTACAATAGAACTGACAATTGTTAAAATTTAGTTTAACTAAAACACTGAGTCTTTTTTCCTTTAGTTCAACTAGTGCACCACATTTTTGCAAGAGCTCCACAAAGAGGACACGGGTGGTTTCTCTAATCCCCACATAGTTGCAAATTTAGCATTATGGTTTCTGTGTAGAAAACGAAGGCACCGTTAAAGCTTACAAGTGCACTGCCTGACATCGTGAAAGTCCTGAGGCGGTTCTCCTGAATGATAAGCTCAGAGGAGGAGGTGGAGTGAACCTCCAGTGCCAGAGCCGCATCCTGTCGAGTGCTTAAGCTCCGCCACCGCACGTCTTTCTGTCTACTGCTGTTTTACATAGGACTAAATATAACTGTAATTCTGCCACAGATGCACAAAACTAAAGTTAATGAGGTGGGATTTAATCGCAGTCACTAACACATCAATTTCTCTTAGACCAGAAAAAAAAAGCAAACACAACAGCTTGATTCAAGGACGGGGAAATCCTTCAATTCTAACATCCTCACAGCACTGGGGAAGTAACTGCAGATCTGTGGATCATATATGTTGGCTTGGCAACTAAATCCCACTCACTCCTCTTCTGCAAGTAACAGTGTGAATGATGTGAGACTATGAAAAGTACAGGTCCAGTGCTACCTTCCATCAGTTAATTTGTCAGTTACACAGCTACGGAGACTCCCGGAAGCTGGTCTCCCTTAACTTTCATTTTCACCTTCCAGAAATGATCATTTAGGCTAACTAACCAATTAAGTTGATAGAAAAATTGTAGTACAGCAGCTCTCAATTATTTTCACTCAATCTGTATTTTTTTTTTGATTAATCAGAATTGTTTAGTCTATAAAATGTAAAAACATCTATCATGAGAATATTATATTCTGAAAGGGTTTTTTGTCCAGTAACAGCACAGAATCAAAACGATTTAATTTGCAATGAAATCAAACATAAAAGTGGCAGGTTTCCACAACTGAAAAGCTGGAACCACACAATGTTTTGCATATTTGGTTGATAAAGGGACAGCTGATCAACTGTTAAACTTATAGGTGATTAATTTTGCGAATGTTTCCTGGTTCCGACTTTGTCAGAAGCCTCTTTCCTTTTCATATGGAAAAGTACCTGATTAATCAATTAGTCATCTGGCCAAAAAATAAACGATAACAATTCCATTTCTTTGATTCATTCAATCATTTGGAGCAGCCATGTTTTCTGTTTCTAGTTTTTCAAATGTAAAAATTTCTCATGATGCTAAACAACTTTAGGTTTTGAAGTTTTAGTGAAACAAAAAAGTAATGTGAAGGTATTACTTTGGACAATCTAGATGAATCCATAATCATCATTGTTAGCTGCAGTTTTACTGAATACCTTTGGTAGAAATTAATAACTGTTTGTACAATACAAACTAAACTCACTGGAGAGTCTGGGCAGAGAATCAGTGATTCCCATACTTTTCATCTAGCACCACCAGCAGGTCATTAAAACAAAACTGCCCAAGACATTGGTTTATATCTGTAAAACATTCCCATTCACCTCAGCTGTACTTTGTGCTAATTAGTAAATAAAGCTAATATGCTTAAATCTGATAGTTAACATAATACCTGCTAAATACCAGAATGTTAACGTGTCACTGTGCGCATGTTAGCATACTGACATTAACATTTAGTTTAAAGCACAGCTTCACGAAGCTGCCAAGTCTTATAATTTTGGCATATATTAAATTGTATCCCATATTTGACTCTTGGAAAAAAAAACTGCTCTGGGGCTCATCCTTTTGAGGACATTCTTTATATTAAATGATAAAGGAATGACTGAAAACTAAGTTAAACAATTAAAACAATCCTTACTTGTCTTACATCAACTAGCACATAATTCAATACAGAGTTGCATCATTTCTCTCTGTCCCCTCTGCTGTTCATCGCTGTCTCTTTAATTCTCTCAGCAAGGCTCGTTGTGTGACTGGTGATGAGTGGGCGAGTTGGTGAAACATTACGAGACTATGCTGCCCTGTTCAGAGAGAGAGAGAGATGCTACTGCAGGCCACTACCACTGAGACTCCTTGTTACTATAGTAACAGGCTGTGGAATTTCATGTTGACACTTGGGCTTCGTTTAAAGACCCGCCATGTGTATCTGACATGGCCCCCCCCGATGTGCATGACCTCTCTTGCACCAGAAGCATCTGGATGTTAGTGTGGTGGTGGTGGCCCTGCAAACAAGATGATGTTCAAAAGCAATCAGATCTGCCTCTGCTGGAGGCAGCTCTCCAAGCACACAGAGCAGCATAAATTTGATCGCAACCGGCTGAGGACGTCTGAGCTGTCACTGCAGGAAAGATACGTGCGCGAGACAACTGCCAAGATTGATATTATAATATGACTCACTGTCATGTGGGCTACAAAGCCACCAAAGCGCGCGCACTCACTGGGGTTCAGGTTGATAAGACACCTCTTTTGATGGTATGACTCATTTATAGAACAGGAGGTTTTGTTACAGCCCAGATGCAGCTAACCTGTGGAGATCAGGGAACAGCATGAGCAACAAGCAAAAAAAACCTCAATTCTCAATTTAAAAGAAATCAAACATTTCATGTTTATGAGCTTACGTCTTGATTTATTATTACACCACAGCAGTACAAGTGCTTCAGCCATCATCAGCCCACAGTGTCTCTAACACACTGGAGTAAGTTTAATATCTTTGCAGAATCGGAAGTACAGCAATTAATACCTTTGGCAAACCAGTTAATCCTTTTTGCCATACAGTAGTGTAGTTTTTGTGCACAATAATCTTGTCTTTGTGTGAGGTTCAGGTAAATGAAGTGCTCTGCATTACGGGTTCAAAGGTCATAAGTATGACGTTCGCACTACACAACATTAAGCAAGAGCATTATGCGTAACTTCATATTTAAGAGAAGTACTGGTTATTAAAATGAATCTAGCATTCTTTAATTGCCACCTCATTTGTTATGGCATCATAGAGAAATAACAGGTTATATAAAGTATAAATTGCACCTAAATTAATCCAACACATCAGACTCAAAAACAGAAACAGAGGAGTGTGTCACGCAGACTGTAAAACAACCACGCAGAGTTTAGACATCCTGATTCTGTCACTTGCTGGTTAGTTGGGTTTGAACAGTTTTAGATGTATTTAACATCTCAGAGCTACTTGAAGAAGACGCGTGATTATTGTCTGACAGAGTCAACAAGCCGCAATGTTTAAGTCAGAAGAGGCGTAATCCTGTGCTTTCCAGAGAAGAAGCTTTCTGGTGAAAATGTGACAACAACATAAGCTGTAGCTCAGAACCATGAAGAAAACAGAGCAGGGATAATATAACAGAACAGCTATATCGGTGTGTTCTCAGCTGTCCCAGTCTGTGTTCTGCGTCTCCTCGTCCTCTCGGTCCTCCTCGTCAGAGTCGGACGCCACCTTCTTCATCCTCATCATGGCAGCTTTGATGCTGCGCTCCAGCTCATTGTCTCCAGTGCTTGGGACTTCTGCACGTCCAGGAACCACCTGTAGCGCAACAAGACTCCATTTAATACAGTTTTCACTCAGGTTCAGTGTTGCCCCATGCAGTTAAAATCAACAGACCTTTTTTCACAGAAGGCAATTTGACTTCATTCTGATGTCAGAGCAGGAAAAGGCACAGGCGTAGCTATTAACATTAATAATGGCTCAGTTCCACGTAGATGCTCCAGAGCCAGCATGTGCAGTGCCGAGAGAAAATCATTACAGCCTTAAAATCTTTACCTTCTGTCACATCGCTCCAATGGTGGAAGAAGTACTCAGATCCTACACTTAAGTAATAGTAGCAATACAACAGTGTAAAAATACTCTGTTACAAGTACAAGTCCTGCACTCAAAATGTTAAGAGTACAAAACTATTAGTATCAAAACATACTTGAAGTACTAAAAGTAAAAGTACTCATGCAGAATGTAACATTTAACACTAATGTACATCTTATTACTGGATTATAATTACTGATGCATTATTGTGTACATTACATTTGAAGCACCCATGGCATGCTTTTCCTTGTTTGTTGACTTATCTACAATGTTACAACGATGAATTATCATCTTAGACGTGACCTAAAGCTCAAAAAAACGAGGTGTACGTTCTACTACTTCTATGCAGAAGCAAATTGGTTTATACACGTCTCTCAAACTCTCGCTCATGAGACTTTTTTTTTTTTCCCTAACAAAATAAAATATTGGATGATAGTTTAAGGATCTCCTTAAACTCTGCCTGGTCATAATCACCAGGCAGTTTTGTGTTCATGGAGCTACTTGAAAGGGAGTGATGCTTCCACTACATGGTGGGACTTAACGGTAAGTTTAAAAAAACACACGTTACATGTCTGTTAATGCCTTGTTTCTGTAACGTTAGACAGAATTGTTTTGTAAGTTACTATGTCTGCATTATGCCAGTTAAAATATGGGGTTTCTCAATTACCTGCTTTGTTTAGAGTGTTACACATCCCTTTTCATTGGTACATATACCATTGTTTACCTATCTATGAAAGAGAAATTCAAATGAAATAATGGCATTGCTGTTCATTGTGCTGTCCACTTTCAACAGCAGGAGTTGTGCACGTTCACAAACTATCCGCTCGTTTTTAGGAAGAGGCTCTCTGGTCTAATCTAGACCCAAGATGAAATATTAAGTGGCTGAAAATTAGCGAAATGCCAAAATGCCAAGGGCCCTTTAATGTTGCAGCTGGTAAAGGGGGGCTAGTTTTAACTATCCTATATTCTTATAATGTGAATTACTTCTGGGTAGGAAGGGAATTTTCCATAGATTAATAAAGTATTATGATTTTTTATATTAATCTGGTTTTGAAAAGTAACAACATTTATAAATTAAATGTAATTAAGTATAAAGTAAGTAAAATATTAGCTTTTTCATGCTGTATTTAACAACAATAAAAGTAAAATACAATTTTTAAAAAGTCTAAATAATTCTTAAAATGACAGGATATTGATCATGTAGCTTCCCTGAAAAACAATGTAGTCTAATGTCCTTCAGTAGCCAAGTCAGAACCCTGACCTAAATATCAATGAACCTGAACATTCTACAAAGGAAAGATGAACAAACATTCCCCAATGTAGCCACGCAACACTATCAGAGACGTATCCAAACAGACTGATAGCAGAAATTAAAGCAAACTGTAACTCTGTAACACAGAGTACAATAAGGGTAATTGAGGGCACTATCTAATCCCTTTTATTCTTGTTTTTTACTTTTACATTTTCAAAATTTATGCTTTTTATACTTTAATATTGTGAAGCAAATGTAAATCAAGGTAGAAAATGATTTTTAAATGAATTTGAGATCAGGCTGTAAGACAAAGAGGTGATTAATTCAGAGGTTATGATGATTTTCTATAGGTTCTCTGCTGTCCTGACTGATAAATCAGTCTAGCTCTAGGCTCTGCCATGTTCTCCATTCTTGTACAACAGCTCACCTTCCTCAGGGTGACTCCCTGTCGGATGGCAGACATCAGGGTGCTCCTCGGGTCCTCATCTGGGTGCTTCGTCCTGGGGGTGGGGACGTTCCGAAGTCGAATCTGTCCACGTTGCAATGAGGCCAGCACTTCATCCATTGTTCCTAAAGACATTAATAAATGAAAACAGATGCTGTTACCTTAACAGAAGAAGGTGCACTGAAGTAATGACTTCATTGTTGGCATTTTTGCAGTTGTTTTTAATTTCACCATTTATGAAGCATCTAAACATTTGTGCATGATCTTTAAGCATTTTCTAAAACAGATTCCTCTTGTATAACCTCCATTTCACAACAGCTCAGAAAAATAAAGTCGTTTAGGACATTACTGTCGCCCTGGAGCTGAGAGCGTGCATCAGCAGGACCACAAATGAGGTAAAATGCCCCTTCTGCCCTCATGGGGAAAGCTGGGAATTCAGGACAGAACACTATGTCCAGGCGCACACACACGCTCGCTCTCTAAACACACTTCTCTCTGAAACAAACAAGCATGACCTTCCCTGCGGTCGGACAAATTCACACATCCTATTCCATGTACTGTGCTTTTGTCTAGCAAATGGACATCAAAATGTTTTCCCCAAACCCACCATTTATTACAGGCATGTAAAAAAAAAAAAAGGTGAATTATATTGAATGCATTTCACTCTCACCTATATTTTGTTTGAGCATGTTCTTGGCTGGAAAAGGAGGTTCCTCTTTCTCACTGAGGGCCATTGGTGTGTCCTCAGAAGACGCTTGGACAGGCGGAGGAGGTACAGCAGGTGGTGGTGGAGGAGGAGGAGGAGGAAGAGGTGGTGGTGGTGGTGGTGCAGTAGGGATATTTGTAGCTGGAGGTGGCGGTGCAGAGTAGATTTGGATAGAGATGTCTTTAGACTGCTTTTTTTTGGATGTTTTATTGTGTCTGGGTGCAAGATGGACAGAGGAGGACGGTCCTCCAGAGGGAGAGGGGCTGAGGCTGATGATGGACAACGGCTGGGAGGGACATGGGACTTCTGCAGGACACATCCTGGACTGAGGGGTCTTCAAGATGTACTGACCTTGACGCTTCTTGAAAAAGATGGTAAAAGAGGGGGAAAAAGGTTTTGGAAACAAGAACACAGTCTTGTCTTATGTTCTGACAGAGACGACAAAGAAACATGACTCCCACAGAATCGTCTAGTGTTCTTGAACAATGATGCTCTAATGTTTTAAATTTAGCTACTAGCTTGTTTAAACTACTGATTTCAGTAATGAGTTGTTCTACTGCTCCCATGGTTTCCAGCTACATTTTTGGAAACTTGCTTCATAATTTCCTCTTTAACTTAAGGCCAATGCAATTTGTCACTATGTATATGGGATATAAGGAAAGTGTTTGTTGCTGCAGTTGTTAAGTATCTGCTTGTTATATCATCAGTGACGTGTATCAGCAGCACATCAGTGGCATGTTAGAATGTATGTTGGTAAATTTGCAAACAGAATAACAAAATCAATAAGGTACAACACACAAGTTGGCAGTGAAGCGGATTAGAGCGGATGGAAGTCTGGAGTTGTTATGAACAATAGATTCATTGCTCGACTGTGAAACATTTTGACACCAGAACATCTTTGTCACAAGTCTCTATTATCTAAATATGAGGGATCTGAGTTAAAACTGCTGTGTGCTACTTGATGTCATTAGCTTTGACACCAAACCATGCACAATTTAAAACTTTTATTGTGTAAGACTGTTCACTATTACAAAACGCGTCCACAAGCAGAGCACCTGGTCGTCAGAACGTCCTCTAATGTGGGAGTTGTGTAGCTATAAGTGAATTTGCATTTTGAGGTGAATAATGAATTAAGCAGGTATGAAGCAGAAGCCTCTGGGGTTTTATTAACAAAAGGGGAATTGCAGAAAGATGTGGAGCAGAGCCTGACCTCTCTGAAGGATCGTAATCTGCTCAGAGTCTTCTCTCGCTCCTGGTCCAACCACTGTTTCCTCCTCTGCTCCTCCTCTTTCCTCATCTCTCGTTTCTGTAAACAACAGAGGGAGACAGTGAGAGGTCCCTGTTTCATTTACGGCTTTTGATGGTGTGGGAGCATCTCTGTGGGTGGTCTTGTTGCCGTGGTGACATACCAGGTGGACCTGATGATGCTGGCTGAAGAGTTCTAAGCTCTGCTTAGCGGCCGACTGCTTCTGCTCATGGGCATCCATGCACTGATCCTAAAAAGACACAAAGATTAATACAGATACGTATGCTCAAAAATACATTAAAGAAACAACTTCAGTTTGACACTGCCAAAAATTAATGGGTGCTTGGGCAAATATGTCCTTTGAAGTTGAGAAAGTCAGTGAAACTGATAATGAGCAGCAAATAATGCCTCAATTAGTAGAGCACTTTATTTCACATTGTTCCTTTTATTTTTACTGCACTGCTAAATATTTCTGCATGTGACTCTTGTTCCCTGTGGATTACTACACAGTTGTGGGAACCTCTAACGAGGCGATTCTTCCCACTTCGTTCTGCTAATAACATTTTTTAATGAGACAAATGAGCATACAGCAAACACAGAGAGAAAATGCCAACTGTACCAGCTGTACTAAAATTATTCTGTCAGCTAAATGAAAAACAATATACTGCAGAAAAAAAAAACAATTAAAAAACTGACATATTGGGACTGTTAAGAGTGTAAGGAAAATGGCACCATCTTCTTTCATTCATTTCATTTATAACTACTTTCAATCTACAATTCACAGGTCAAAATGTTTGCCCATTAAAGGTTATTTTTTTAATGGGACAGAGAACATCTTCTGAAAATAACTGAATGTCGATGGTGCCACTGGCCCACACCTTTTTGTTGCGGAGATACGCTCGCCGGGCACAGATGTTGCCTCTCTTGGTCTCCAAGGTCTGTAGCTGCCTTTTGAGCTGACGGACAGCTGGAGCGTCTGCTTGTTGAGCAGCTGTGTGGACGATGCTCTGCAGCTCCTCTGGATCCTCGCACACATCGTAGTACACCACCTCCTCCTTCAGTTCTGAAACACAAATGCAGTCCAGTGGCTCCGACAATTCTTTACCAGGTACTCGTACACCTTCTACAATTTCAAAGAGCACTACAACAATAACAGATCGCATAAATCAGAGCACAGCGTGGCCTGGCTCTCACCTTAATATCAACCATAGCTCTCATGTACTGTAGGTTACATGCATACTGAAATCTCATTATTCCCTGTTTTGGTGGACATTCCTGCAGGTAATTCAGTGTCCATTATCAGGTTAAGCAGTTAAGAGAAATTTGATTAAGACAGGTAGATTTCTCTATATATTAAAGAAGAAATAAAGTATACTATATAATTGTGGTCATTTTCACCTGGAAGTAGATTTCTAATAAGATACCTAATCTATTGCATGAAAAAGTCCTTGCTCACTGATGAGCAGAATATTTATTTATTCAACAGCCTACTTTGATTCACTACATCTCTTTGTTTTCTGTCCTTCTTCTCCCTTTACTTGACAGCAACTGGTAGAGGGCACCTTCTTATTTGGCAGCTGGGAAAATAAACCTGAAACCATTCAAGGTGAGGATACACACAGTCAAAGTCACCATGGACACAGACAGGTAGACACACAGCTTGGAAGCAAACATCTCATGTCCCAGGAGGAGTAATTAGGGAAATATTTACGTGAACAAAATATTTCCCTTAAGTAAAGCCCATGTGCACTATACAGAATGACCAGAAAAACAGAACCCCCTGCACAATCTTAATGTGATCCAATGCAACATTCCTTTAATTAATATGTGAAACAGTCTAACGTATAATTGACACTGTGTCAGGAGAGTGTTGATTCAGTTCTACTTATGTAGCCAAAAAATGTGCCATGTCACTGAGCCAAAATAAAAACACACGAGCATTTGAAAGGGTACAATCACTAAATTAAAGCTGAAATAAAAGTTAAAACGTATTCCTCATTATCTGTCTATCTATCTCATAACCTTCATAAAGATGGGGTTTACACTTGTTTTCAAACTATGAGGTGCATCTCCCCAGAGGCCTGTGGCAGAGTTGCACTGGGGGAATGGAAGGAAAGATGTAGAAAAGACAGGGATGGGTGTATGCAGGTGTTTTACAAACAACAGGAAGTTATCGTAATTTGGCTACTTGTATGTTCCCCTCCCTCAACACAGTCAGCAGGTGGAGCAGCAGCAGTGGCTACAGCTCACAGCTCATGGAGGCAATTAAAAGACTTTAATACCATTAATGTCCAATTGCCACAATTTGCATCGAAATCACCTCTGAGTCATAACTCAGTCAAATCTAAAGACGAACACGGTGACTTACACTCAGGGAATATCTTTATCTTTGAAGTCTATTGTGAGTAAACATCTATAAGTCCACTTAGAAATAAGTGCAGATACTCCTCAACATCATCACATTTAGAAATTTCCTTTATCCAAATAACCCAGTGATAGTCATCTGTATCCAGAGGTAAAAGCTACCAATAGCTAATTTAGCATACCGTACCTTTTAATGGTGCCAATTTGCCAAAATCTGATCAAAATATAGGCAAAAAAAAAAAAAAAAGTTCAAATTGTGGCTTAGGTTACTTTTAGGTATGCTAGTATTTATGGTACTGCCTTATTCACAGGTTGCTATTTGTGCAGTTTTTTACTGCAGCAATTTGTGTGAGAACCTTTAGATTCCGCTACCAGTCATACGATGTGAGGCAACCTTGAGCCTTTTCTCTCTACGTCACAATTTGTACTTAAAAATTCTGATATTCTTAAAAAGAAACTTATTAAATACACAGTGCTACAAATACCTTAAAATCATTGTTGCTAGACTGTACAAAGTTTGCTCAAAAGATGGTGCGTTTAAAATGCACAGTAAGTGTACCTTTGATCCGCCGTCGCAGGGTGTCTATCTGAGCCACCAGCAGCTGTTCCTCACTTTTCAGGATCTCAAACTTAGTGTCGTACAGTTCTAGCTGGGTTTCATAGAACTGCAGCTCCAGCTGGTCCACTGTGTCCTGCTGCTGGCTGTCCTCAGACGCTCCTTGGCTCTGGACTCGGTCAGGCAGGCTGCCGAGCTGCACCACAACAACAGAAAAGTATCAAGTCAGCTCTATTAGGGGCTCATACTGGTGGCTCTGTACTGTATGTAACAGTCTGTTAGGCCCATACTTATCATCTTCTAAATCACACCAAACATTCTGATTGAGTCAACTGCTGGTTTCCATTTATTTCACTGGGCAGATAATCTTAACTTGCAGAAATGTACAAGTTGGTGCACTAATCTCTGGTTACAAGAAAGGACCATATAAAAACAAAAACTGTACTTGTTGTTCAAAGACACCTGCAAAGTAGTTTAGTAATGTTAAGTATGCTTGATATGTAGTTAAGGAGCTGACACATGTCACAGCGTGACACCTTCACAGTTTATGTTCTGAATGTCTGCAGACATACTGGCACACTCGACAGTGCCACCGAGTTATATTGTCACCAGTGCAATGTTTTGTGTGGGTGGAGCTTAGTGATCTCTTTATAAACCCTCACACACAGCTGTCTCTGTTAAGGCTGATGTTAATTTCACAGTGGGAGATACTGCCAGAATCTTGATATCTGATTTTTGAAGAGCTTAATCAGGTGAATAATGCAGCCACATGAAGGTGAAGGTATTCTCAGTTCTCTTCCAAAAAACTCAAAATGTGTAGTACGATACCCCACAGCAGCAAGTCATTCACTTCAGTTTTCCCAAAACACTGCGATCCTGACATTAGAAATGTACCCCTGCAGCCACAGATATGCATAGTGCCAGCATGTTTTGCATATGCATATACACACAGACATGCTCACTTATTCATTCATGCATGCAGGTTTGGTGGTATCTCAAGGGGATTCTCTATGTTTTTAGGGAGGCTTTATAAATAGATCAAAGGACTATAGCAGCCAGAGGTTCACATCAAACTGGATTACCAAGAGAAAGATAAAGTAGACAAGTAGGCATTGTGTCACATCTCTACAGATTTATAGCATCTACAAAAGCAGTGTTGGCCTTGGCACTGAGAACAACAACTAAAGCGTTACAACTGTGTCCAACGCACCATTATGGGATATACTGGCTAATTACAAAACCGCTAAAAAAGGTGTTGTTTATATTAATCAGAAATCTGTGGGACACACACCCCTTCTTTGATGCTGTCCTTCCTGCGATTGAGGCACATCTCTGTAGCTCTCATATGCTGCAGCGTTTCTTTGGCCAACAGGAAGCGTAGTTTCTCCAGTCTGGGAGCTGCAGAAGCCCAGGCAGCAGCTCCGAAACGGCGCTTATCTTCCTCCATCTGCTTTACCATACCTGTACAGGAACACAAGGGCCTGTTATCCATACCGCACAAAATCATATGGAGTATATATATTAACAAAAGGAAACCACCCATTAATACTTTTACAAAGTTAGATGTAAACAATTTGTTCAAGAAATTCCAGGAGCTGTTGTAAGTTCTTGCATGTGTACCTCCTACAATTCCCAGAATGCTTTTCAACAAACCCCAAAGAATAAAGAGTTACTTTAAATTGAAAGTGGGTCTGTCAGCACAGAAATACAACGGCCTGACAACAAATGCATATGATTCGAATTGAGATGTTTCCTAACACCTAATTGAAACGATGGCTGCCAAACAATTAAAAAATTAAAACTAAATGAAGGAAGGGCAGTAAAGTCCTTCTATAATCCTGTGTTTTTCCTGCCATTGTGAATTTAGCAATTTTCATGTAATTATTTTTTCATTATTTACTGCCTGTGCCTCAAAATATCAGATGAAAAAAAAAATTTAGTTTGGTCTCTGATTATTGGAAGATTCAATAACATACTGTATATCTGTAATCGGCTGCTTGTCTGCAGTTTGTGACTCTGCAGCACTTTTTTCCTGTGCTGAGGAACGACACATAAAGAACATTCATTAATTCATCTACACGTAAGAAAGAGAAATAAACACAGCAACTTATACCAGCCAGAGCCTTGGAGGTCTGTGCAAAGTAGGTGACAGTGATGTCTTGAATTGAGGCGACTGCATCTCCTGCTTTCATTGTCCACTCCTCTGCCTCCTTCTCCAGAGCTGCGATTCTCTTAGGACCCAAATCCTCAAACTCCAAAGACTTCTGCAGATGGGAAGCAAAACAGTGAACAACTTAATATACTGAGTCACTTAATATACATTTCTTACACCTACTTATTCCACACACATACACATTCTGCTTTTACTCAAACTTAGTTTAGTGAGAAGATAAAATTAAACATCACATTTTACTTGAATGGTGCATAAAAATACTGAACTGTGTCAATCCCTCCATCGCCACTGTGTGGACAGTCGAGTGAACTGGAACCTAGAGTAATCACTGATTGAAATAAAGTATATGCATATATTTGATTTTCCCAAAGAAAGAAAGCCACAGGTTAGTGGCCACAGAGCCATACTAGGAGGAAGACGATGTTTAATGCAAGCATATAATACAAGAACTGTTTGAAATATGTTCTGGGGATGTAAATGTGAATTTTCATTAAATTTGGTAGAATGTGACTGCAGACCTCTGCTTTAAGATAAGAAAATTGCAAAAGCTCCCTTTTAATTTTTGCTGAACAGCTTAATAATGCCTGAATTGAATGACACCAAAACAGCTCCCAATCTGCATCCTCTCTTACCACATCCAAAAATTCCCACAGCTGCTGAACATACATACACACATATATATATATACAGTATACACACACACACACACACACACACACACACACACCAGGATGTCCATCTTATAGAGGCATGCCAGCTCTCTCAGGTCCCTGAAAGGCTGCAGCAGATAATGGAAGAAAGTGGTGGCCACAGTGACCAAGTCCTTGTAGGCCTCATCCTCTTCCTCATAGATGCTGAGCAGCACAACCATCCGGTCGGCATTGCTGTGACTCTGCAGCAGCTGTAAATATGAAAGACATACACACTATTAAATGAATTTATATGAAACCCACAGCCTAGCTTTTGCTCTCCACAGCTATTCATATCTCATAATCAAATGAGTCCTTTCCTACAACTTTCATAACTGAGGTTCCAGAGTTCAGAGGGTCAATATCGTTGCATTAATTTCTCAACTCAAATCTTTGGACTTTAACTGCAAAGATGTTCTGTTGGCTGTCATTAAATGAAAACCATTTGTCATCGTGTTATTGTGTAACAAGCCAATAAATTATGTTACATTTCTGTGTTTGAATCACATTAATTCAAAAGTATGTTAAAGAAAAGAAATCAGTGCTGGTATTGTTGTAACATGTAGAACTCTGATTATGATGTTTGCTGTGTCATGACAGCCTTCTCCTAGACTTACAGTACCACACCACAGTGTGGTGCTAGCTGTGTTGCAGGGCAATGCTGAAAACTGAACATTCTGAGTGCATCAACAACACTTTCAAAATTTTCTTCTCTGAGTTGTGGCTGCAGTGCAAGAAGGATTAAAAACATGTCAGGGACAAACAAATGCCAAACAATGTGTTTATAAATAGATAGATGAAGCTTGAGTGTGAAACTAACTTTAGCTTGTTTTATCATTGATTATCTGCATCTGTAGTTGAGCAACAATCACAAAATCTTTGGATCTGAAATACAGCTGGGAGTAGTAAAGTGACCAAATGGAAACACTTAAACACTCTATAATAACAAGAGTACAAAGTATAGTGTCCAAAATGAACGTTACTGCAGGTCTGGTGTGGAAGACTTTGTATAGTGTATAGAGTGTATAGCCCTAAGTATGAGGCAGGGTGTGGCTAATTTATTTCCGCCCACACCTGTCGCAGGTGAGCCTTGGCCCTTGACATCTCCTCCTGCATGGCCTTCCTTTTGAACTCCTGTAGATTTTCAAAGTACTCTTCAACACCTCTTTCATCTTGGGCGAATAATATATCGAGAACAATCTTTCGTCCGCAGATATCAATAGCCGCGCTGAGATATTTTTCGAGTTTCCTACAGGGTGTATCAAAATCCTTCTCATCATCTTCGGGCCCTGACCTCCGATTCAGGAAGAGCAAGTCCCAAATGTTGCTTTCTTCAAACTCTGACAAATCTGGAAAGCAGCCTCTCAGGACGTCGGCGACACATGTAAACTGCTGATGGATATGTTTCAGGTCGTTCACAGAAAAGAGTCCAGCCCAGCTCATCTGACTGTCGCTCACGGCAACTTCGGCTTTGCGTTTTTGCCGCTGTAACGTCCGGTTGTGGCAGGTGACGGCAAACTTACTCTCGATAACATTCCACTGAACGATAAAGCCCAGCTTAAACCTTTCGGGTTCTTCAAATATGTTACTTTTAACTGCCACCCACTCCTCCAAACTGTCTAATCGCTCATACTCTGCGTTATTCATCTTAAAAAGAGATGTTTCACTTTGGCCTCCGAGAAGCTGCTGGCACTGTTTACAGCGTCCGCCATTTGTGTGACGTATGGTGCTTTCAATCACATTGAAAAAAAATTCGGAACTATCCTAAAAAAAACAAAACATTGACGATTAGATCCACTGTCAGAATAATTTATCAAATTAACTGAAATAACCATTGATGCACAGGAGATAATGGGCGCCATAGCTTTGTGCGCATTTAGTTACGGTAACTAAGCAGTCACTTTGCTGTCTTTAATTTACTCGGTTTCTGTAATTTTTATTTTATTGTACAATTGTGTGATTTCTGTGTCAAAGAATGACTCGTGAAAAGGTTCCAGCTCCCATATCGATCACTGAGATGTTTTAAAAGGAGATGAAGGAAAACCTCAGATACAGTAATTTCTATTTAGGAGACTTTTGAATTACGACGTCAGATTTTCCGAGGAACACTGAAAGCACCATTATGTCCTCGGTATTGCGTTCAACTTTGACTTTTGAATCACATGTTCGGGGAATTCCACCTCCTAATATCAAATCATTAAACAATGGTGCCACACAACGTGCTCTAATTACAAGTTATTTACGGTGTTAACTAAACCCAGGCCAAAATTGGTCTAAATGTTTTCATTTGACATTTATCAATTTCCTGCATGGATGTTTGACATACCAGTGACATTTGAGCAGTCCCAGTCCCGTCTATTTTTGTCATTGCTGCTGGGTGAACGTTGAACTTTTTATAGAGTTGGTTTGTCGGACACCACTGTTGGCCTGAAATGGTTGTTTAGAGCAGACTGGTTTAATGAATTATCCAGGTAAAGTACAGGCAAGTTGCTTGATTCAAGTATGAGTGTAAATTTGAGATTTAACATGGATTTTTTAGTCGACTAAGCTATTCTGAATGGTAGATTAATACCCTACAGGTCAGTTATGAATAGACAGGGCTGCTTTAAACTGATCTTGCTGCAGAAACCTGAACCATAGATGCATTGTGAACCTCTGTCCTCACACAGTCTCTGTCCCCATGGACCTGTATGAGATCATAGGAGGCAGACTGGATGTGATCGAAGAGGAAGCCGAGCATCAGGAATTAAGCAGAGAGTCGACCACCCGTAAAGCGTGTGAGGACAGCCTTACATCTCCCACTGAGGC
The DNA here is from genome assembly GCF_001952655.1 of Monopterus albus. Taxonomy (NCBI): domain Eukaryota; kingdom Metazoa; phylum Chordata; class Actinopteri; order Synbranchiformes; family Synbranchidae; genus Monopterus; species Monopterus albus. The sequence continues at coordinate 68,219 of NW_018127952.1, forward strand.
AGAAGATGGACATGATATGAGCACTGAGGTGGGCACACTAACACACCTTTAGCCCTTGATTTATCAATGAAATATTTTATATTTTCCTATTTTATTTGACCACTGTTTTGCCCCAAATGGTTTCATATGATTTAAATCATTATTGAAGAGGGTTTTGGTAAAAATTGCAGTTTAAATACAGGCCAAGCTCCCTTAGGAATGTATTATTGGAAAAGAAATGCAAAAACTAGTTTAGTGAGAAAATAAAATAAAACAACATCCACATTTATCCATCTATTTCCCGAAATATGGTGTTACACTTAAGGAATATGGACTAACATCTCTAATTTCAGATTTCTTTGTAACTAGTTACTAGAAGGTGTTTTTTTGTTTTATCTAGCCACAGACATGAGCAGAAAGCCCTGACCATAACGTACAATACAGTAGTTTACAGTATCTTACTGGTTTTCAATTACAAAGAAAGAGTATAAGTGTGACATTCAGCTGCTTTCAGTGTGAGATCGTCATGACCAGGAATCTGCTGCAAGAGAAGGTTGCTGAGATGGAGAACTTTGCCAGTCATCTGGAGGAGATCTTTCTCACTGTGGAGGTAAATGTCACACACCAAAGTTTTTTATTTCAATGAAACAGATTGTTGCAATGTGTTTTAAAATAGATTTATTATTTTATTGACTGTGTGAGCATTTGGGAATGGATGTTTTTAATATTATTTAGTTTTATTGAACTCAAAGAAAGGTATAAAGTTCAATGTATCAGAATTAATTTTTGTAACTGGAAAGTTCATGTGTGTCTCGTGAACTGAAGAATCAGACTCATCCATTTAATTGATTTCCTCTCTTCAACGGCCATCCTCGTCTCATTTTTATGACTCAGCGCTGCCGACAGTCGTGGCTAGAGGCAGTATGTTTTCTTGTTGTCTGTCCGTCTGTCCCATTCTCATGAACATGATCTCTTTGCCTTGAGGGTTTTTTTTTTTCATTTAATACAAGCTTCCGCTTGGAGTTGAGAATAAACTGATTCAAAGGTCAAGGTCACTGTGACCTCATACACATCCCCTTCTTGTGAACTTATTATCTCAGGTGGAGATTTTCCCAAATATAACACATTTCTTCAACATCTTCATTCCATATATTATATGAGCCCAGACACAACTGCAAGCCATTAATTCTAGTTTACATTTGTTTAATGCAAGACTAACATAAATCTCTAAGTCTGCCACCATAATCACATAAATGTATGTACAGGAGAATTTTGGACGTCAGGAGCAGCACTTGGAGCAGCACTACAACGATGTCCTACAGACACTGTCTCACCAATATGATGACAGGGCAGCTGGACTGGAGGAGGAGAAGAAAAGCAAACTGGAAGCTCTGTACACTCAGCTGCTGACTTGTGGCCGGGCATTGGATGCCTCTAAAGACCTCATTGAGATGGCTCAGGAGATCTACCGCTCCCAGGACAAGAGGCTTTTCCTGAAGGTGTCCTAGTGTGTCTGTGTGTGTGTGTGTGTGTGTGTGTGTGTGTGTGTGTGACCAATGTCTTCATAATCTACGATTCCTGATTAGTATTCCACATTTCTTTACTTTGCTGTTGAATTTCTTTCTCCTTTTACTGACAGGCAGTTATGCCCACCATTAAAAGGTAAATAGGATGCTGCTCAGTGAGTATGTCATGTGGTGTGATGCTGCACTGGTGGTGACTGCAGTGAGATTTCAAACACTGAACTGTTAATGGCACGAGGCTAAGCTTGCATTACTTTGTCCAGGTGTTTTTGCCTGTATGTTTAGACTTTAGGTAAACACTTAGAGCAAGAAAGTAAATATTTGGCCTTGGAAAAAGTAATCTGATTTAAAAATCCTTAATCACGGTCCATAGCCACAATAGCCTTTTGCATGAGACAGCAGAGTTTTCATGACATGGTGATAGTCTACATGGCAGCTGAGTAAACACCATTCAATTCAGAAGACCACAGATGTGACTGAAGGCTCAAGTTTTTGAATATATTTCTTTGTCAAACTGAATTACGTTTCGACTGATCCAGATGGCATGGCAGAAACTATTTTACATTTAATGTTAAATCTTAGTATTTACAGCTTTTTGTACTTTCTTTTTGTACTACACTAGAATCGAGGACTTTGCTAAAGAGGAGACTGAACTCTCACTGTCTACGAGTCTTGAGTTTAACACACCACTTGCTGACCTGTCAGATGTCAAAACCATGATGGACACCATCAATGTTGTTCCAGGTCTGATTTACAAACTGCTCCTCTGTTTGTGCTACTTCATACTTCAAGTTCACTACATTTTAGAAGCAAATATTTTACTTTCTACTCCATTATACAGTATTTATTTTGTAACTTTACTAGTTACTTTTGAAAACCAGATCAATAAAAAAACCTACAGTATAATCTTAATAATTTATTAATCTCTGGTGAAAAATTCACATTATAAGAATATAAGCTACTTTAAACTAGCTCCCCCTTCACCAGGTGTAACATTAAATGTGATGAACATAATAATGCATCAGTATTTGTAATCAAATCATATGATATATATTAATTTTATATGTTCCATTCTGCATGATGAATACAGTTAGTACTTTTAAGTATGCTTTGATGTTAATACTTTTGTACTTTTACTTAAGTAACATTTTGAGCGCAGGACTTTTACTTGTAGCAGAGTATTTTTGGACCTTGGTACTGCTACTTTTACCTAAGTAAGGGATCTGAGGACTTCTTTCACCACTGCTTACATTCATAGCACCATCTTTAGTTGCCCTCTCTTCTACACCTTTTGTTCCAGTTTGTGAGTCATGATTTTCTTCTTGGATGCCCTCAGTAGAGGTCAATTACATGTGTCGCCCTTTACACCTTCAGTCACTGAAACGTTTTTACAGATGTTCCTTGTGCCAGGTCAGAAGCATTTACCCTTCTGTTTTTCAATGCCAGGCTGCATAAATCGTGAATTGTGTGTGGCATAATTTTTTGAGGCCAGCCACTCTACCCTTTATTGGTAATGTGGCTCTTCCTGTATCTCCTAACCACTGCTGCAACTGTCAGCTTGTCTACTGATGCCCTTGTACCCTGTCGAAGTCTCCATCTGGTTTTTACTTGTTGAAGCAATCCTTCACCATGTCGGGCCAAGTTGTTAGACAAAGTCCAGACCAAAATTGAGAAAAGACCATGATGAACTTTTCTTTTTCACTGTGTTCCTTTGTTAATCAGAGCATTTTACCTCCCATTCTTTTTCCACCTCAGCACTCATAAGAAGTGTTTTCACTTTAGGACACATGCTAGTTTCTGTGTTTTGACTCCTCTTCTGTATGGAGTTGTAATAAAAAAAAAAAAAAACTCACCATGGTTCTAAACACTCAGCTTGAGCATGTACCAGTAAGAGTTGTTCAACCTAAAACTGGTGGTTGTAGTCTGCTCATTCAAATAGCCTTACCTGGAAACTACAGATGCAACCTCTAGTTACAGTGCTCACAGGTAAACTGACTTTTGTTGCATTGTACTTTTGGGCTTGCATTTTGAATGTAGTCTGTTTTTTTTTTTATTATACATAAGGTCAAATGCCCTACACTTCAATTTATGGATAAACACAGTGATGTCAGTGTGAGCTTTAACTAGAACAAGCTGTCTTAATGTATTGCTTTATATGCCAAACTGCCACTGTACCGAGGTTTTGATGGAAGGACTTGATAATAAAACTGGCTAACAATGTTTCTCCAATATATAAAAAACAGCTCCATCTGCCCCAGTGATCAACCCCCAGATGCCCAACTCTGCCACCCAGACATCCCTGCGTGTGTGCTGGAGCCTGTTCTCAGATGACACGGTTGAATACTACGAGCTGTACTACAGACCGTTGCTGGAGGACACACCAGCAGACAGCAGCAGTGAGCTACATGGTATAACACATAGACACAGACTGCATTCATGTTGCATGACAACACCATCTACTGTTGAAATTGTATCTGTTGATTTCTCTGAAGGATACCGGTGACAGGTTTTGATAAGCATGACCACATTTAATCTGTGCTTCCTTTGCAGTAAGCAAGGTAAAAGTGAAGGAGACCCACTGCACTGTGACAGATCTGCTGCCCAATGCTCAGTATGAGCTTTGGGTGACAGCTACCAACACCACAGGTATCAGTCCAGCGAGCGAGAAGGCCTTGTACATGACAGGTAAGAAATGTCACATTCCTAGACTCATTAAACTTATGACAGTTGAAATAATTGTTCTGTTGTCTCAGGATGCCCCCCTGAGATATCTTTAGATGCATAGTTCTCTATTTTGTTACCTGTCCAGCCTCACATGAGAGAATAAAGTATAAATCCTCTCTCCCCAGTGCCGTCGCCTCCAGTGATCAAGCAAAGGGAGTGTACTAGCTGCCCAGAGGCTGCTCTGATCCGCTGGCAGTCAGGAAACACCAACCCTGTGGACTCTTACACTGTGGAGCTCAGTGAGATGGACACTGATGGCACAGAGAGTGGCATTACTGAGTAAGTACTGTGTTAATACCATACAACTACATTTAAATATGTCTTCCTTGAAACTGTGGGGTTCACCGCCCCCACACATTAAGTTTAACCACAAATGCTCCACTGGATATGCAAAGCTTTGAAGATGTAACACCCTGTGAGATTTGTCTTGGCCTGTCCTTTAGTAAGGCTTTTGGATCAATACATCCATAAACGAGGCGGTTAGTGCTTGCTTGGGGTTTTTGAAGTTTTGTGTTTTAAGAGCTGCTGAATCAAGAAACACACGGTCCTAGAAAATCTATTCTTAGCTTCAACTCCTCCAGTGCTGTTAGGCTCAGCTAAAATATTGTCCTCACATTTGGGGTCACTTTCCTTTTTCTTCTGGTCACGTCAGAGATCAGTAAAGCCATTTGAGTAGTTTGTGTACTGTTTTGCATAGACGAACTTAAACCCTGAAATGGGTCCATGCTCCAAATGGGAGTTCTTGATAACCACCCCTTTTATCCACCTTGAGTTTTAAAAAGTTTATTTCAAGGCTTTACTCTGTTGTGGAGGATTAGAAATACAAGATAATCCACAAGGTTTCATTCTGTGTTTAATATATTTAAAAAGGAAGTGATCTCAATCTTCGGTCTCATTGGTTAATTGCCCAGGTCTATAGTAGCCGTGCCTGCCTGTCAGTGTCTAATCCAGCTGCAGACAGGACGGCGTTACCTCATCTCTGTGAGAGCAGTCAACATTGGTGGGTCCAGCAACAGGAGTGAAGTTATTACTGTCTCCACAACAGGTGAGAAGCATCACAGATCATCTTTCATAGTGCTTTTAACCATCAATGCAAGTATTCAGATCATTTACTTACATAAAAGTAGCAATACTTGTAGCTATTTATAAAAAATATTCCATTAAATGAAGTTTTGAATTCACAATTTAGTACATAAGTATTGTCGACCAAATACTCAAAGTATCAAATGTAAAAGTACCTTTACAAAATAGCCTCTGCCAGTGTTATTTAAGCCCCATCATAGGATGTATATCAATAAGTAATGAGCAGTTCAAAGAGTGATTATCCTGTTTGAATTGAACTCATTTGATTCCTTTAGAACTATTAAATATTTCCACATAAAAACGTGTTGCAGATCGTAACCAAGTACATTTTACTCAGGTACTATACTTCAATACAATTTTGAGATATCTGTACTTTAATTTTGTGCTATTTCATACTTTGACTTCACTACATTTTAGAGGCATAGGCTGTATTTTTTTTACTCCACTACACTTATTTTATAACTTTAGGCACTAGATACTTTTCAGAACCAGATTAATATAAAAATTACAGTATAATCATTAAGACTATTGATCTCTGGTGGGAAATTCACAAGATATGCAGCAGTCATTCAGATTATAAGAATATAAACTGGTTATATTAGTTTTGATACTAATACTTTTGTACTTTTACATAAGTAACATTTTGAATGCAGGACTTTTACTTGTAACAGTGTTTTTACTTAAGTAGACGATGTACTTTTTCCACCTGTTAATAATTTAGTGCCCCTGTAACTATCTGGCAAGCTCTTGGATTCATCTTGTGACCCTTGGGTCAAGGTGGAGTTCGTTTTAACTTCATGCTGTATATTGTTGAGTAGTTAAGGTATCCCAAAACTGTACTGTTCCTTTTTTTATTTCAACCCATTTCTACCATTTGTTCACCTGTGCAGGTACATTCTTCTATCTCCTGGAGGACACTGCCCATCCTTGTCTATCCATCTCTGAAGATGGCTTCACCATATTTTATGGAGATGAGGAGCTGCCAATTACTGCAATGGCCTTAGATGATAACACCTTTACCAGGTAAAGTACATGGTGGCTAAAGATAATTGGAACTTGAGTCTTAAGCTTGATTTTATTCTGCGTTTAATCTACGTGGATGCAGATGTGTAGCAGTCCTGGGGGATTTGATTCCAGTGCGAAGCAGGCATTACTGGGAAGTCAAGGTGGATGACGAGACAGAGTTTAGGATTGGAGTTGCATATCAGGCCACAGAGAGGAACTCATACCTTGGAGCCAACAATACCTCCTGGTGTATGAGGCACATTCTCACTCCCTCCAGGTAACAATGCACCATGTCTGCTGACACAGCGCCACTGTGGAAATAATCCACTTGTTTTGCCTCTGACAGTAGTAGAGATGGGAAACAGGAGGCAAAATGGAGGGGTATGACATGCAACAGTGGAGAAACTGGCTTTGATTTTCAAAGGACTTCACAGACCAAGCAGATGCAGATTTTCCAGCCAATACGACTTGAGAATGATGCAGACTACTGAAGTTCATGGAAAATGGGCCAAGAGTATTTTTAGCCACAATAAATTTTCCTTTCCCAAGCAAATATTTCTGCATCAGCTCAATGCTAAATTAAGCAGACTGGAGGCCCATCGTTAATTATTTTAAGTGTTGCTATGGCAACTCTTCTCGGAATAGAGAACAGTTGAATTGTGATACTCAGCAAAACATTCAGCATAGCCCATCACACAAGCCCTGAATCTGGTTTCCTTTTGTGGGCATCATCTTGATGGTTATACCTGAGTGCAATTTAATGTGCAGACTTATCATTTTCTTTAAGATTCAGTATCTGCTTCAACAATGGCTGAAAGAGTGGGAGCATTATCTCAACAGACTGATAAAAGTTTTGCACATGGCATTTCTTTACTATACAATCAATGTTGCCCTCTATTTTTTAAGGCATAAGTACGAGTTTCTGCACAACGGTTGGAGTCCTGACTTGAGGATTACAGTGAACCCAGTGCGCATAGGAGTAGCACTGGACTACAGTAGAGGGACACTCTCCTTCTTCAATGTGGATCTGGAACAGCATCTACACACCTTCCACTGTCACTTCCAAAATTATGTCCACCCGTGCTTTGGCCTGGACAACCCTGGAGCGCTTACTGTACACAACCGTATAGAGGCCCCTAAGTATGCATTTATCTGACACCAGCAATCATAACTAGTATCACAAAATAAAACCCTAAGGTTGTTAGGGAGTGAAATAACTTGCTATCAATTGTTACCTAAGTTCTGGGTCACAGTCCCAATAAAGAAAACCATAACATTGTGAATATCCAAATTCATAAAAAACACTGATGTTTCTCAGCAGCATAAGATGTGTGGGCAATAAAGGATTTTGTTGCTTTTATTATAGTATTCCATGGGAACAGGCATACACCATTTTCCAAAATAAGAAAAAGTTTCACTGAATTTTACAGTAAGTATACCATCACTAACTGCAGCAGACCAAGTGTTGAAAAGGTAAGAAGGGATTGTTTTTGACTATCAAAATATGCATCAAAAGCTAAACAAGAAAAAAATCAATTTGTAGTTGTAACAATTGGACTCACTTCTGTAAAGGACAAATCCACCCTGCATATTTTTACACTGTTAAAAAGACTACTGCTGATGCGATTTGCTTTTCTGGACCTACTCTCTCTTAGTGGTGTAGATCATTTTTACTTCAACGGAAAATTTAAAAGCCTGGCAACTGCACATTTTAGAGTCAGACCCTTGCAGTAAAAAAAAAAGGTTTCCATTAAGACAGCAACAACATGAGGAAAACTGAAAAGACAAAGACGGTATCCTGAAAATTCTCTCATCATAAGACATACATGTGCAATGACAATGAACTAGTTGGCAAGCTAACTATACTTCTACATTTGCTTTATACATGGGCATACATTTAAATATGTCTTCACTAATCAGTTCACACCTGTTGTGAGGCATTACAGAAAGGCATTCTGGGGATGCATGAAAGAAATGAAAATAAGAAGTACACTACTCAAAACCCACAATAGGACAAATAGCCTTGCAAAGCACCAAACATCTGCAAGAGGCTATACAGTTCATTAAATGTTTTCTTTTTTTTTCTCCAGTCAACTTGTCTCCTATCCAAAAGTGGATCTTAGTACATTAACCGTTACCAGACATTTCAAACCAGGGTCTTAAGGAGATTAAAGAAAAACAATAAATCATCATTGTAGTAAACGGCAAATCACTAGCACAGTCCTAAAACAGTGTCTGACAATGCAAAGGTGGATTTTTCCTTGGATGGGGTTTGAGTTTGAGATTTGTTTTGATATAATAGATGTCGACTTTGGGTCTCTGGGTATCCTGTGGGGGCGGGGCGGGGCGGGGGCAGGTGTTGTGAGCTATGTCTTACTGCTGTGTGTTCTCTCCTCCTCTTCATCGGAGGAATCTCCTCCATAGGGCACTAGCCCTGATGCATCTCTGTCCAATTTAGACCTCTTCTCCAACACCACTACTTGAACACCTGTTAGGGCACAGTAAAAATGGAGAGAGAGAAAAACAAAGGTGGGAGACAAGAGAGAGAGATGGGAGGCAAAGAGAGAGGGGGGAGAGACAAAGCAAGAGAACAAAACAAAAAGGAAACCCATTGAGGAGCCCCATGTTAGCGGTGGTTTTTGAGTTGGTTTGATCCACAGCCAGGGGAGGGAAGATATCAAATGAAACGGCAGCACAGCACATCCATTACAGGCAGGTCCGGGACATGTTGAGAGAGAAAACAAGGGAAAGACAAAAAACATATACAAGAAGAGTGTGTTAGTGGGTTCAACCACTGGAGAGTCACAAAGGTCTCCACTCCTCCCCCATTCCTCCAAGAGGGGAGATGCCATTTCATGCAACAGACAACTCCATGGAAGAAATGTCTCAAAACTCAGGCTCTCAGAATATAAGAAAATAAAAAAAATAAAAAAGCATACCCAATGATGCTGTGCTACTGGGCAGGCTGGCCTGATCATCTGTCACTATTTCTCTTGGCCTTTTGCGTGCAATAGGGACAGGGGCCACAAAGGGAGGTGGTGGTGGCATAAGAAACCTGGAGATTGAAGAGCATCAGTATCTACACCACTAAAGATTGCTGAAGAATAACACATTAAGGAAATGAAATCGATTAAGAGACCTTTCTATGACTTTTTCTTCTCCAACACTGGAGGCAGGAAGCACAGACTCCTGATGAGCAGGATCATCTGGGGAGCAGCTGGTAGGCTGCACAGAAAAGTAAAAAACAACCCCACAAACATTTAATACAAATAAAAACTTGCATATAAAGAAAAGGTATGATCCACAGGGGGGGGCGG
>NW_018127952.1:84277-99433 GCF_001952655.1 Monopterus albus
TAAGTAACATTTTGAATGCAGGACTTTTACTTGTAACAGTGTTTTTACTTAAGTAGACGATGTACTTTTTCCACCTGTTAATAATTTAGTGCCCCTGTAACTATCTGGCAAGCTCTTGGATTCATCTTGTGACCCTTGGGTCAAGGTGGAGTTCGTTTTAACTTCATGCTGTATATTGTTGAGTAGTTAAGGTATCCCAAAACTGTACTGTTCCTTTTTTTATTTCAACCCATTTCTACCATTTGTTCACCTGTGCAGGTACATTCTTCTATCTCCTGGAGGACACTGCCCATCCTTGTCTATCCATCTCTGAAGATGGCTTCACCATATTTTATGGAGATGAGGAGCTGCCAATTACTGCAATGGCCTTAGATGATAACACCTTTACCAGGTAAAGTACATGGTGGCTAAAGATAATTGGAACTTGAGTCTTAAGCTTGATTTTATTCTGCGTTTAATCTACGTGGATGCAGATGTGTAGCAGTCCTGGGGGATTTGATTCCAGTGCGAAGCAGGCATTACTGGGAAGTCAAGGTGGATGACGAGACAGAGTTTAGGATTGGAGTTGCATATCAGGCCACAGAGAGGAACTCATACCTTGGAGCCAACAATACCTCCTGGTGTATGAGGCACATTCTCACTCCCTCCAGGTAACAATGCACCATGTCTGCTGACACAGCGCCACTGTGGAAATAATCCACTTGTTTTGCCTCTGACAGTAGTAGAGATGGGAAACAGGAGGCAAAATGGAGGGGTATGACATGCAACAGTGGAGAAACTGGCTTTGATTTTCAAAGGACTTCACAGACCAAGCAGATGCAGATTTTCCAGCCAATACGACTTGAGAATGATGCAGACTACTGAAGTTCATGGAAAATGGGCCAAGAGTATTTTTAGCCACAATAAATTTTCCTTTCCCAAGCAAATATTTCTGCATCAGCTCAATGCTAAATTAAGCAGACTGGAGGCCCATCGTTAATTATTTTAAGTGTTGCTATGGCAACTCTTCTCGGAATAGAGAACAGTTGAATTGTGATACTCAGCAAAACATTCAGCATAGCCCATCACACAAGCCCTGAATCTGGTTTCCTTTTGTGGGCATCATCTTGATGGTTATACCTGAGTGCAATTTAATGTGCAGACTTATCATTTTCTTTAAGATTCAGTATCTGCTTCAACAATGGCTGAAAGAGTGGGAGCATTATCTCAACAGACTGATAAAAGTTTTGCACATGGCATTTCTTTACTATACAATCAATGTTGCCCTCTATTTTTTAAGGCATAAGTACGAGTTTCTGCACAACGGTTGGAGTCCTGACTTGAGGATTACAGTGAACCCAGTGCGCATAGGAGTAGCACTGGACTACAGTAGAGGGACACTCTCCTTCTTCAATGTGGATCTGGAACAGCATCTACACACCTTCCACTGTCACTTCCAAAATTATGTCCACCCGTGCTTTGGCCTGGACAACCCTGGAGCGCTTACTGTACACAACCGTATAGAGGCCCCTAAGTATGCATTTATCTGACACCAGCAATCATAACTAGTATCACAAAATAAAACCCTAAGGTTGTTAGGGAGTGAAATAACTTGCTATCAATTGTTACCTAAGTTCTGGGTCACAGTCCCAATAAAGAAAACCATAACATTGTGAATATCCAAATTCATAAAAAACACTGATGTTTCTCAGCAGCATAAGATGTGTGGGCAATAAAGGATTTTGTTGCTTTTATTATAGTATTCCATGGGAACAGGCATACACCATTTTCCAAAATAAGAAAAAGTTTCACTGAATTTTACAGTAAGTATACCATCACTAACTGCAGCAGACCAAGTGTTGAAAAGGTAAGAAGGGATTGTTTTTGACTATCAAAATATGCATCAAAAGCTAAACAAGAAAAAAATCAATTTGTAGTTGTAACAATTGGACTCACTTCTGTAAAGGACAAATCCACCCTGCATATTTTTACACTGTTAAAAAGACTACTGCTGATGCGATTTGCTTTTCTGGACCTACTCTCTCTTAGTGGTGTAGATCATTTTTACTTCAACGGAAAATTTAAGAGCCTGGCAACTGCACATTTTAGAGTCAGACCCTTGCAGTAAAAAAAAAAGGTTTCCATTAAGACAGCAACAACATGAGGAAAACTGAAAAGACAAAGACGGTATCCTGAAAATTCTCTCATCATAAGACATACATGTGCAATGACAATGAACTAGTTGGCAAGCTAACTATACTTCTACATTTGCTTTATACATGGGCATACATTTAAATATGTCTTCACTAATCAGTTCACACCTGTTGTGAGGCATTACAGAAAGGCATTCTGGGGATGCATGAAAGAAATGAAAATAAGAAGTACACTACTCAAAACCCACAATAGGACAAATAGCCTTGCAAAGCACCAAACATCTGCAAGAGGCTATACAGTTCATTAAATGTTTTCTTTTTTTTTCTCCAGTCAACTTGTCTCCTATCCAAAAGTGGATCTTAGTACATTAACCGTTACCAGACATTTCAAACCAGGGTCTTAAGGAGATTAAAGAAAAACAATAAATCATCATTGTAGTAAACGGCAAATCACTAGCACAGTCCTAAAACAGTGTCTGACAATGCAAAGGTGGATTTTTCCTTGGATGGGGTTTGAGTTTGAGATTTGTTTTGATATAATAGATGTCGACTTTGGGTCTCTGGGTATCCTGTGGGGGCGGGGCGGGGGCAGGTGTTGTGAGCTATGTCTTACTGCTGTGTGTTCTCTCCTCCTCTTCATCGGAGGAATCTCCTCCATAGGGCACTAGCCCTGATGCATCTCTGTCCAATTTAGACCTCTTCTCCAACACCACTACTTGAACACCTGTTAGGGCACAGTAAAAATGGAGAGAGAGAAAAACAAAGGTGGGAGACAAGAGAGAGAGATGGGAGGCAAAGAGAGAGGGGGGAGAGACAAAGCAAGAGAACAAAACAAAAAGGAAACCCATTGAGGAGCCCCATGTTAGCGGTGGTTTTTGAGTTGGTTTGATCCACAGCCAGGGGAGGGAAGATATCAAATGAAACGGCAGCACAGCACATCCATTACAGGCAGGTCCGGGACATGTTGAGAGAGAAAACAAGGGAAAGACAAAAAACATATACAAGAAGAGTGTGTTAGTGGGTTCAACCACTGGAGAGTCACAAAGGTCTCCACTCCTCCCCCATTCCTCCAAGAGGGGAGATGCCATTTCATGCAACAGACAACTCCATGGAAGAAATGTCTCAAAACTCAGGCTCTCAGAATATAAGAAAATAAAAAAAATAAAAAAGCATACCCAATGATGCTGTGCTACTGGGCAGGCTGGCCTGATCATCTGTCACTATTTCTCTTGGCCTTTTGCGTGCAATAGGGACAGGGGCCACAAAGGGAGGTGGTGGTGGCATAAGAAACCTGGAGATTGAAGAGCATCAGTATCTACACCACTAAAGATTGCTGAAGAATAACACATTAAGGAAATGAAATCGATTAAGAGACCTTTCTATGACTTTTTCTTCTCCAACACTGGAGGCAGGAAGCACAGACTCCTGATGAGCAGGATCATCTGGGGAGCAGCTGGTAGGCTGCACAGAAAAGTAAAAAACAACCCCACAAACATTTAATACAAATAAAAACTTGCATATAAAGAAAAGGTATGGCATCCAAGGGGGGGGGGGGCAATATTGTGAAAATATTTGCAAGTGCTTAGGGCTCCTTATTGTTAAACACAAACTCCAGGTGAAAATCAAGGCATTAAAGCACGGTCTACTGTAGAAAAAACTAGTTTTATTGTCACTAAACAGCTGTATAATCAGCAGCAATAATTTGGCATTTATACAACTCACTAGGCACAAAAAGAGATGGCTTGCATGTAGGACAAAAACTGACTACTTTTCATGTCAAATGTCTGGTTCTGCAATTTCTGTGATGAAGCAGCGGTGATTGAGCTTCTCCATTCTCTGTGAATGGTGAAGATCAGATTCAACTAGGTCAATCAATGAGTAAGAGACAACGGCCTTTCAGTAACATACACAGGTGTTTCTCTTCAGCTAACCTGTTCTTCCTTTGCCCCCTCCTGGAAATGATGTTTGGGACTTCCAGAGTCAAGGGGAGATACTTCAAGGTCCACTGTCTTACTGCTGCCAGGATCCTTAAGTAGAGCAAAACCAACACACACACACACAAAGATCAACCATGACATTATGACCACTAACAGGTGCAGTGAATAACACCGATTATCTTGTTACAGCAGCACCTGTCACTGTGTGGGGTATATTAGGCGGCAAGTGATCATTCACTCCTTGAAGTTGAGGTATTGAAAGCAGGAAAAATAGAGTACATAGATCTGCATAACTTTGACAAGGGTCAATTTGTGACAAGAGAGTGAGAGAATCTCCCAAAGTACAAGTCTTGTTGGGTGTTCCCAGTCTGCACTGGTTAATACCTAACAAAAGTGGTCTAAGAACAAACAGTGAACCGACAACAGGGTCATGGACATCCAAGGCTCACTGATGATGAGGTTGACCTACTGTAGATTAAACTTTCATTCATAAAATTTCATTCATCCATTTCAAAAGACTCCATTTTGTTTGAATCTTTGAAAATGATAAATACTGTACTGTGGTGATATGACATCTAGAGTGGGGAGGCTGTTGAGAAGCAGCAGCTTTATTTTATTGTCATTGTAACACTGTGACACGTACAACAAAATTTTGTTTAGGCCGCTGCGTGCATACGTGCTGCCATCACAGGCAACTTGGGGGTTCAGTGTCTTGCCCAAGGACACTTCGATATGTGGACTACAGGTACCGATATTCGAATCTTCAACCTTCCGGTTGGGAGACAGCTGCTCTACCCACCACACCACTGTCGCCCCACCGTCGAATTTATCTAAAACATTAACTCCAACTTGTTCTCTCCACCACAGTTTTCACTCCTTTTACACAAGTTTGTCACTGAATGGTCGACACATTCATGCTCTTCCTGACAGTGTAACTATGGAAGCAAACTGATTCAAAGAAGATGCAGTGAGCTACAGAATGACATGAGTGCCAACCAACTGCTGCACTGACTCCTGTGTATACAGTATTATGACAGGTGATCATAATGTTGTGGTTGACCGGTGTGCACACTGATACCACTGTAGCAATGAAAAAAGAAAAACAAAAACCTATCCTTTTTTAGGGCCTTGGTGGGTTTTGTGTATCCTGTCGGTGTTATAATGACCTCAAAATCTTTTAACAGTACGTTTGTGGTGTGCAGATTTAAACTAGAGGTGAAATTACTACATGCGGCAGCTTTAATCTTCAGTAATTACCTGGACCAGATAGGGATGTGGTTTCCGAGGACACACTGGATACTGAACCATTGCCTGAGAAGATGGAGGGTTTGTCGACATGTTAGAATGACTTGGGGGACCATTTGCATTACTCCAATAACCACGCTCTCCTGGATACGCTGAATAGCCACCAGCATACCCATTTGCTGAGTAGTTATACCAGGACCCCTGGCTAGAGTAATTGCTATTAGGAGGAAATCCATGTGCTGCGTATGCTGAAATGAAAGTATAGAATGTGGAATTAATAGCATATATCCCATGGATTAATAACAGCGTGTTTTGACAAACGTGACCTATTGCAAACTACTGTCGAGCTACTAAAGACGTCAAAGGAAGGAATAATTACCACAAGAAGAATGCATGCAGGTAGTGCCTGATACAAAGTGCTGCAGTGTGTCCTAAAACCTGGAAATGAGTTGGCATTTTTGCACTTCCAGGTGCCTCACCCTGAAGTCAATGGGTTTTTCCAATAGATTTTTGGTTAGATGCCTGAAATAAGGTCTGTGGTTAACATGGGGCCAATTCATTTACATGGCTTGTTCTATGATATAAAATAGATCAGTGGATACCCCACTCGTTATTTTTAATGCTTTTACGAGTCTTAAAAAAGGCAGTTGCTAACAAGCGGCTAAATGAGATTACAGAGGCTATCTGGAACATTAGCTGTCATCACACTGAACACAGAGACTCATCTACTCACTAGCCCGCCTTTACAGTCTCATTATGCACTTGAAAACTATTCTAATTGACACAGCCATGATCATCTGCTATATCAGGTCATGGTGCTAAATCAGTTTATAAGCTGGAAGCTGTGGTGGTGACACTGAAGTCATGGAACTGTGGTGTAGTGCCTTTATAGCCTTTTACTTATGGTGATTGTATTTGGGCTTTAAAAATCATAAAAGTGGTGTTCACTGGTGAAGATTATCTTGCTGAACAAAACACATGTCATGCACTGTTTGTCACTGAGCCTGTTATCTGCAATAATCCAAAAACCTATGGAGAAATCCCATTGGCTTTTTTGTTGAGGAATCAGGGTGATGCTAACTTTCGGGCTGGCCTACAAAAATGTGTCGTCCTTACAGCACTATTTGGCCATTCAGTTGGAACTTGCCTGTTTAGTTGCAAGGCATAAAATAATACTCACGCTGTGTTGAGCCTGTGGCTGTGTACATGGACACCATACGGGTATGCTCAGCTCTCACCTGGAGAATGGGGGAGGGGGAAATATGTAAAACACTGCTAGACAAAAATCGTTGAAGTGATTTATTTCAACATTTACTTTGTGGGTAGGTGCAAAGCACGCAGAACCTTATCTCTGAAGATCAGGTGGTTCACACTACCACTTTCACTTTTGGAGGTGGGTATCAGTGAAAACTATATGCCTTAATAGTTTCACCTTCTTATACCTCCCTCTAGGTTCTCATTCAATTATGATCAGTTCAGCAACTTCACAAATTTAGGGAAAAAAATATCGTGAACTCACAGTTTCCAGCAGACTCTCAGTGAGTTTCTTTGCTGCCTCCAATCCAGCTGCATTTGGGTGGCTGAAACACAAAACAGACCACTTAAAGAGGAACATACTCAGGAAGAGACTGACACAGAGTAAAAACATTTATAACATTTATATGACAGCTGCATTCTCAGATGGCGGTTACAGTCACAAATGAATCAAAAGCTGAAACCAAACAACATGAATTTGAACGTGTTGCCCTCAGTTATTTAAACAATTAACTTCTGTACACCAAGCATGTCCAGTCATGTCCTATTACAATTTAGAGAATTTTTCATTAATTGGATAAAACCAAAACCCCTCCTTGTGGGCACCCGTTAAGAATAAACACGGTTCTCTAACAAAAAGCTATTCAAATGATGACTGACTTCTATGCCACCAGCTTCTACTGAAACCTAAGTGGAACTTCTGTTCCTATACTCCAAAACAGATGCTGTTTAAGTTCAAAATCTGTAAAAACCTTGAACACTTTTTGTGATATGACCAGTTGAGGGACATCTTTTGAGGTAGATGTAAGGTAAATATGACTTATGTAATTGCCTGGGTGTCCAGACTACATAGCGGGGGGATTTCTGGCACAACTTCACCCACTGTCAAAGTACATGAAGGAAAAAAAAAAAAAGAAATCAATCTTTAATGGTAAAATTCTTTTTTAAAAATCCAGTAAAACTTGCTGTGTAAACAATCTTATTGCTAGACCAACACATTTCCCCTTGCCTCTGCCAAATTAAGACATGTGACTGAAAACTGCTTGACTACATAGTCAACATACTGTACCTATGTGCTAATGCTATGTATATGACTGGTTACCTTTAAATAATAGTTTAACCTTTGACCTTTGTCAATGACTTTTGTCTCATGCCTGTTTTATTTAAATGTTCTTTGTTAGGCGTTTTCACAATGACCCTGACAAAGGCCACAAGCCAAAACATGTCGGTCTGGCAATAAAGGTCTTCTCTACACAGCAAGTGCTGTTAATGTTTCAACCTGTTTGTCCAGTCTGTCAACTCGAGCTGTTACATTTACAGTGCTACTAGCACAACCACATCAGACACGGAAAACTTGAAAAGTTTGTAAAGGTGAACAATTAAAGTTAACATACCTGATGTAGACATAGAGAGGCTCAAAAGACTCTCGTTTTGATGCTTGTTCAATGTAGCCAGAACCTTTTCCCCTGAGGAACACACGAGCTCCCGTCTCTGTCTGGATGTGAGTCAGGTACGAACCTCCTGGACCCTCAACCTTCTCATTCACGTTGAACGAAGGCAATGCCTGGTCCAGACCCACAAATATCTTGGTGTGCACAAAACTCTGAGGGTGGGGTAGAGTGATTTATTGATATGTCCTGTATCTAGCTTTTTTACTGACATCTAGTGTAAATCTGACTAATGCTAATACAACAGCTTTGTAAGCAGATGCAGTAATCCAAGGCTTTTTCTTGTAGACCACGGATGTTCTGTCTGCTACTTTAATTTGGGAGGTGGGTATCAGTGAAGGCAACAGTCTTCATTTGCCTCACCTTCTTTACCTCCTCTTGTAATATTCTGACTCTAGACACAATGAGAAGCCAAGTACAATAAATATTCCACACAGAAGACTATGTATAATTATCTACCTTGGATGTTCAATAGTTACTTTATATGGAAATGTTAAACATCCCACGAAGAAAACATAACACATTTTGGGTTTCTTTTTAACCATAGAACTAGCCACAGTGTCTACAACCTCGTACTTACAGAATAAAGAAAGATATAGATAAAAAAAATAAGCATTCAGCCGACTGTTTACAGTGCCTATATAAAGTATTCACTCCTTGAGTTTTCAACTTTTGTTACAACACTGAATAAGCTCAATAAATATAATGTGACTTTTTTGGCACTGATCATGGTAGAAATATAAGGCACTAAATAAGCTATTGCATAAGTATTCACCCCCTTCAAATGTGTAATTATTACATGAACCTTTGGCAGGAATTACAACATTGAACCTTTGAGGACAAGTCTCAATTAGCTTTGCACATCTGGTCACTGGAATTTTTCTCCAATCTTCTATGCAAAACTGCTCAAGCTCTATCAGGCTGCATATGGATCATGAGTGAACAGCCTTTTCAAGTTCAGCCACAAATTCTCAATTGGACTGAGGTCTGGGCTCTGGCTTGGCCACTCCAGAACATTTAACATTGTTCCTTTTGATCTATTTCTGTATGGCTTTGGCTGTATACGTGGGCTCATTGTCCTGCTGGAAAACAAATCTTCTCCAAATTCACAGCTCTCTTGCAGATGGTATTAGGTTTTCCCTCTATTTTACTGCATCCATTTTACCCTCTACCTTCATAAACCTTCCAGGGTCTGCTGCTAAGAAGAATCCCCACAACATGATGCGGCCACCACCATGCTTCACGGTGGGGATGGTGAGTTTGTAATCACGTGCAGTGTTTGTTTAGGCCAAACACAGCATCTAGTCTGATGGCCAAAAAGATCCATTTTCGTCTCATCAGACCATAGAACCTTCCTCCAGCTGATTTCGGTGTGTCCCACATGCCTTCTGGCAAACTCCAGACAAGATTTAATAAGAGCTTTTTACAACAGCTACTTCCTCTTTGCCACTTTCCCATAAAGCTTTGACTGATGAAGAACATGGACAGTTCTTGTATGCACAGTCTCACCTTAGCTGCAGCAGCTTGTAACTCCTGCAGAGGAATCACAGATACCTTGGTGGCCTCCTTCACTAGTACCCTTCTTGCACAGTAACTCAGTTGTTGAGGGCAACCTGCTCTAGGCAGATTTACATGTCCCATATTCCCTCCATTTCTTAATGATGGATTTAACTATACTCCAGCGATATTCAGTGACTTGGAAAATTTCTTGCATCCATCCCCTGACTTAAGCTTTTTAATAACCTTTTGACAAAGCTTCTTGGAATGTTTGTTTGTTTTTACAGTGTAGATTTTGGCCAGGATACAGCTTCACTGCAATCACTTGAAAGACATTTACTGCACACAGGTGATCTCCATTTAACTCCATTTACAACTTCTAAAACCAACTTGCTGCACTAGTGATAATTTAGGTGAGTCGCTTTTAAAGGGGGTGAATACGTTTGCGATCTATTTTCTATTTTTAATTTAATTACTTTGTAGAGATCTGTTTTCACTTTTTTGCTGATCACTGTCAAAGAAGCTAAACTAAATCCAACATGACTCAATATTGTTACAGTATAAAAGGTAAAAACTTTCAGGGGAGTGAGTAGTTTTGATAGGCACTGTACATGGTAGAGAACAAATACACTGGAGATGCATCTTAACTATATACCAAGTATTGACAGGCCTGTTTATAAAACAGTCAAATGAATAGTACATGATAAACATTTGGTATTTAACTGCCAGAAAGCACTGTACAAGTTTCACCACTGGTTGTAGAGGCTTGAACTTCACCACAGATGTCATATCTGCTTACCCCTGAATGAGGAGCTGCAGGTCGATGTCCCTGGCCTGGCACCGAGTTGGTGTTTGGCATTCGTGGAACAGGAGGGGGAACAACAGGCCGAGGAGGTTGAGGGTAGAGTGTGAGCGGAGGCATTACAGGCACCTGTTGCCCTCCTGATGCTGCCGAGGCCCTCAACACGTCCTCAGAGATGATTTCCTTTATCCTCATCACAGCCTCTGATATAGCAGAAAAGTCAACAATGTTTGGATATCAGCCATATTAAGCATACCTCGCCGCAAAGACAGGCTTTGGAATGCTAACGGCATTTGTGAAGTAAATTGGGTAACAAAGCCAGATTCATATTGAGCAGATGAAAAATTATGCTACTTACTATTGACCTGTTCTTGGGTCTTTCCCTGGACATGCAAATACAAAGGTCTTTGTCTAAAAGAAAGCAAATCACAAATGTCATGGACAACACAAAACTCATATAGTCCTCCAAACATCTGTTCTTTTCCTAAATTATCATTGTAACTGACTAAAGGGTAAGGCCGATGATTTCCTATTTTTTGGTTATTTTCCATAAATCCAAAACAGGTACTAAAACCGTCAATGAATTTAACGTCTGTGAATCCAGAACATGGATTAGCTTACTGCCTGTGCTGCAGACCTCCATCGTTGTCTGAAAACTGTTAAACACAACAGTGAGCCACACTGCTGCACTGAGTGACACGTTTCCTCCTCACAAAAACTGTGGGACTAGTTTTATGTCAAAAACAACCTCCAGGTGCTAAGAACATACATTACTTTTATGCAGTCTCTAAAGAAAGAAGGAGAGGAGTGTGCAAGTGTGACCTCTGCCCTGTTTGCACAACTCCACTAGCTTCTTGTATTGTTAGCTGAATGGCATTACATGCTACAAACACAAAAATGTGCAGCTGATTGTTACTTCAATACAGTGGCTAACTGGTGTGCTTTTAACAGTTTTCAGACAACAATTGAGGCCTACGGCACAGACAAATAAGCTCAACATGGCTCTAAATTTACAAGCATTACAGCAAGTACCCAAAGTCCACTGTTGGGTTTAGTCTCTGTACGCAATTTGTGGGAAATAAACAACAAAAAAATATTACATGATTATATTGCATGACCAGCCTTAACCTTTAATCTATTAAATGGACACTGCACATATTAAATTTTTGTTGGAAAGCAATAAGCGTAAACAAGATTTGTAGGACAGTGCTCCTTGTATAGCTTACGGCAACTAGTGAAAATAAACTATATTAAGATTATGATTTCTTTCATTGAACAAATAAGACTCATCTACTATCTTGCATCAAATTAGCCATTCTTATGATTGATGTGAAACTTTAATAAATGGAATACTTCTTTTGCAGGAACAAGATCATGTCCTACATACATACCCTCCTCCTCCTTTTCCCTTTTCAGCTTCAGTCATATAATGACCTTTTGTTGAGACAACTGCTCCACTTATCAGTCGGATCTGAAAAAAGAAATTTGATAAAAGCATGAGGGATTTTCAAAAAATGTCTACTTTAAGCCTTTAAATTAATTTAAACTACATTATCACTTTCCACATTTTATAATAGTGTGGTGTATCAGATGTAACACTGCCATGGTCACTTTCCACTTACTTCCTCCTGTGTTTTGCCTTTAGTAAGAAGGTCTCTGCAATTTAGTGGTACATCATTTATGTCAACCTCTGTGATCACCATCTCTTCTGCAGCGGTGGGCACAGGCACACTTGGAGGGGTCTAAAGGACATGCCAAACGACAAGTGAAAGTGTAAGCCATCAAATGACAAGACGTTTGGTTGTTATTCGCTACAGCTTTTTAATTTATTTGCACCTTTGCAAGTAACGGTGGAGGAGTCAATAGCTTTCCTTTTGCCATTAACATGGCATTTATTTTAGCAGCCATGGCTGCAGCCATTTTAACTCCTCCCTGAGGTGCTGGCCTTTCTCCTGTTTGTGGTGACTGGGAAACTGTGTTGTTTGAACCAGGAGTGCTGACAACTCCTGGTAAATGGATGGGGTGAGCTGCATCTTCACTACTCTTCTGCTGCCTTACAGCTATACTCTGTTTAGGTTGGGCTGGCTGATCCCATCGGCTGGTTAGGCACCTGAGAATAAAACAACAAGCAAAGACAAACTATAAAATTAGAATGCTTTAAATAAAACAAACATCATAAAAGTACAAAGCCAAAGTAAAATGAAGTTTTGAAATGAATGTTGAGAAACTAATCTTTATAACGTTATAAGTGGTGAAATACACTGCCCAGCCACTTAAATAGATTACATTGAGGAGATGTCTCTGTATATTTGTCCTACATACTGTATATGAGAGGGTAGAAATATTAGAAACACGTCCGAATATATTGTAGTCCAGTACAACACCACCTTTAACTATGACCTCAATAATAAACATTTAAAGCTATACATTTATGACAATTTCACCAAAAACAAACATTGAGCTTCATAAACACATATGTTAAGGGGGAAATGTTACACTGAAGTGCATTCAATGATCCAGGTTGACTATTAAAGCAGCCGGGCAGTGTCAAGACTAAAACGGCAACTTTGGCTGAGTTAAAAAGAACTACAATCGCATAATGACCTATGTAGCTCAAACACCGGCACTGCCCAAACTGTGGTGTGGAACGACCATGACGCCCCACTTTTTTCTCCAATCTTGTACCGTTTGCTTAAACACTTCGATATTTCGAAACATCTTGAAGGAATACATTCAAAATGTGGATAGCTGATTGCAGCCAGTCGTAAACCGCCTTATGTCAAGAAAATCTTAGTATAAAGTTAACGTTAAACTGTGGAGCTATCCAGGTCTTTAGTTGATAAATTGTCTTTTTAATGACGACACTGCTTGAATTTTGTGTTCATTCTCAGCGAACGCTAAGATAGCTAAAATTAGGCTGACCTAGCCAGCTAACTTAGCGAGGTACGATCCTGTATTGGACGTACTTAACATTATCTATACAAAATTTTAAAAACGGGGTCAAGTAATCTGATGACATACTTTCAGACCAGACTGGCAGTACTGACTTTAAGCATACAAAATATAGCCCGCCATCTAACGTTAACATTTATTCGCAGGCCATGACTACGCATGCTAGCCAGCTTTAAAGCTAACTCTCATTTAGCTAACAGGCCGACAAAAACCATGACTAGCGCTAGCTTAGCTGGCTAACTTGACGCTCGGTGCAAATGTGGGTGTTAGCACGTTTGACATTACTCAAATTACCAAATATATTTAAAACCGATACTTACGGCGTCTGTCCAGTCATTCCTGAAGACATATCACCACTCCACTAAATATGTAGTAAAATTAAAACTGTTTTATTATAGTTGGACGACGACAGCCATAAGTCTAATCTCTCTCACGCCGACTGTTTCTTCTGACGACCTGTCGCAAAGTCTGGCGACAGCGGAACGAAACTGTTCTCGCATTATGTAACACTAAAGAAATGTTGTCTACTTTAACTTATACAGCATAGAATGCGACTTAAAGTTATATTGGGAGATTTCCAGCAAATTGGTGATGACTGAATATGACGAAACAAATGAATACACAAAAATTCAAAGCTGCTTTTTCACGAGTTCATGCCTATTACCAGATAAACATTTTTGGGGGTCTGGAACTAAGACAGGCCCCCATTAAAGGTATAGTCTGCATAAGATTTTGTCTATCAGATGTGTCTTGTAATATAATCTAGCTACAGGGGTTGCAAGCTAGTGACCTGTGCCGGTCCCAAGCCCGGATAAATACAGGTATGTGCCAAAAAATTAGAATATCGAGGAAAAGTCCATTTATTTCAATAATTTGTTTCAAAAAGTGAAACTTGTATGTTATATTAGTTCACTACACACAAAGTGAAATATTTCAAGCCTTTATTTGTTTCAATTTTGATGATTATGGATTAAAGACAAAAAAAACCCAAATCCAGTATTTCACAAAATTAGAATATTTCATGTGACCAATAAAAAAAGGATCTTAAACACATGTTGGCCTTCTGAAAAGTGTGTTAATGTACTGTATTATGTCCTCAGTACTTTGTTGGGCCTCCTTTTGCATTAATTACTGCATCCAGGCGGCGTGGCATGGAGGCGATCAGCCTTTGACACAGTTGAGGTGTTATGGTAGCCCAAGTTGCTTTGATATTGGCCTTCAGCTTGTCTGCATTTCGGGGTCTGTGTTCCCTCATCGTCCTCTTGACAATACCCCATAGATTTTCAATGGGGTTTAAGTCAGGTGAGTTTGCCGGCCAATCAAGTACAGTTATTCCATGGCTATTAAACCAGGTACTGGTAATTTTGGCTGTGTGGGCAGGTGCCAAATCCTGCTGGAAAATAAAATCTTCAGCTCCAAAAAGCTTGTCGGCAGCAGGAAGCATGAAGTGCTCTAGAATTTCCTGGTAGACAGCTGCGTTGACTGTGGACTTGATAAAAGACAATGGATCCACACCAGCAGATGACATGGCTCCCCAAACCATCACTGACTGTGAAAAATTTCACACTGGACTTTAAGCAGCTTGACTTTTGTGCCTCTCCGGTCTTCCTCCAGACTCTGGGACCTTGATTTCCAAATGAAATGCAGAATATGCTTTCATCTGAAAACAGGACTTGGGACCACTGGGCAATAGACCAGTACTGTTTCTCCTTAGCCAAGCACAGACGCTTCTGACGTTGTTTTTGGTTCAGGAGTGGCTTGACGCATGGAATTCTACAGCGGTAGCCCATGTCATGTAGACGTCTGTATGTGGTGGTTCTTGATGCACTGACACCAGCCTCAGTCCACTCCTTATGAAGCTCCCCCAGATTTCTGAATCGCCCTTGCTT
>NW_018127952.1:102392-108473 GCF_001952655.1 Monopterus albus
GATATATGGATGTGCTAAAAGAGGACATGAAGTTAATTGGGGTAAGAGTAGAGGATGCTGAGGATAGAGTTAGGTGGAAACAGATGATTCGCTGTGTCGACCCCTAACGGGAACAGCCGAAAGAAGAATAAGATGTGCTGTCACATAGG
The DNA here is from genome assembly GCF_001952655.1 of Monopterus albus. Lineage (NCBI taxonomy): Eukaryota > Metazoa > Chordata > Actinopteri > Synbranchiformes > Synbranchidae > Monopterus > Monopterus albus. The sequence goes on from NW_018127952.1 coordinate 102,542, forward strand.
AAGTTAAAAGTATTTGTGCTGTAAAAGCAAAATAAAACCCATTGCTTCAAGCTTAATCAAACAGTTTTTATCACCTACTTAAAACTTGAAGATAACTGATAACAGATTATGCAAAGACAAACACTGGTCTGACTACTTTTGTTAAGTAATGAGCTAATTTGCTGAATTGGGAGGAAATAGATTTATCTTGTGAACACAAATCCTGGAAAGTACAGTATATAGATACACCAGAGGTGCATGGCCCATATGAAGTAGATGATGTGAATATTTTGCTGCATATGCATGTTGAGGTATAAACTGGGTGATGTTTTGAAACTTCTCTTAGCTTTCTTTATGATAAACTTCTACTCATGTAGGCATGGGTGTTCTCTTGTGAGGCGGTCCAAGTGCCTCTTATTAAACCAAACCATGATTTTTAGTGCTTTCTGGGTCTAAAGCTAAACCTTTAAGAGAGAATTTATAACTTTTGGAAAAAAAACAAAACAATTTTCCCTAACAAGAAACTGACAAGCCTGAAGAGACAGACTTGGTGCAAATATTCAATACATTTAGAAGACATATTGCAGGCTAATAAACAAGTGTAAAAAGACAAGACAAAGAGGGCAAACAAAATCATTGCAGCAAATAGACTGTAAACGTATAATTGATATTTTATTTTTCATTGAATAGTTTCAAATTTTTTTCCGTGCCTTCAGACCAAGATGTGAATCAGAAGGAACAAACAAATCCCTTGATTGAGAGTACAAGTCTGTCATTAAAGAGAAACAAAAATAATTATGGTCAATACATCTTACCAACCATCATTTGCTTAGCTGTTATGGCATTTATTACTGTTTAAAGAGGAACTATTCTTAATAAGTAACAATCTTTAAACATATATTAGTATCCTAATCTGAAACCAACCTTGAACAAAAAGCTGTTCCTTGGGTCTGTGCATAAAGATGCTGGACAAGTGGCCAAAACAGAATGGTGTTTGTTCAGAAACTCATGCAAGCTGGCCTCTAGGAGACTGCTTAAAGACAGTGATAGACAACTCTGCGATCCACATTCTTCATAACCATTTAGTTCTCTGTATACATGCTCTGTGGTATTCAGACAGCTATAATGGTTGATCTCATTTGCTGCAAATCCAGTGTAAAATTCATTGTCTATAAAAATATTGAGATTTACTTGAACCTAACCTTCTGACTATGTCATAATAAAAACTTCAGATGTCCATTGCAGTTGCACAGTGGGATGTACTGTATAAATATTGTATAAAATAAGGCAGTCTTTTCAGTAGGATAAACCAGGTACAAAAATTTCTGGGAGAAAAAATTTTCAAGTCCAAAATGTTTTCACATATTTCTGCTGTTGTCAAATGTCAAGCGGTTTACAGCATTAAACCAAGAGTAAGGGATTGTTGCAACAATTAATATGCCCACGCACCCACATCTACAACCCAAACACACCCATACATACACAGATGCACACCCACACACACACACACTCCTGATGATCAACAATGACAGCTTATTCTCCAATGCAACATCCCATCCCTGGACAAGTCACTGAGACATTTCTAATATTGTTTACAGTGCAATACAAAAGTGTTCATTCAAACTGGTTCTGTATTTTTGTTAAGAAAATAAAAATGTTTAATATGGTAATGCTTCATTTGAATAATTGTACATTTTTTGAGAGTTGTGTCTTCATCAACTTTGGCTTCTCTCTCTTTTGAATTCATTTTGTTCTTATTTATCAACTAATTCATTTATTAATTATAATATAGAAAATATGGAACATCTAAGAAAAATTAACATACCAAATCATCTGTAATTAGTTACCTATGATCATAACGTTGAGGTTTTTGTTTTTCAGAAATGGCCTAAAGTGAAGATCCACTTCCTGACCCAAAAAGAAAGCATCTCCTCACACACGTGTCTCATGACAGCTATGTGTCAACGTGGATGTGTTTCTGAAGGACACACGGGAAACAAAACAAATCAAAAACACACACACAAGCAGTGGAGTGTTCTTTCATGGTGTGGCCTCCAGGGGCAGAGTGAGCAGTCCTGCCTTACTTGCAAGCACAGGGATGGATGTCAAAGGTGATTATATGGCTACACCTTCATATCCAGACCACCCTTTCATCCTTTCCTCCAGTGTTGCTCACTCCTTTAGTAAACAAGTAGTTTTTATTCAAACAGCAGACAAAAGAGCCCACATGGTAATTAAGGGATGGATGCTTTGAGGAGGCTTTAAAGGACCTTCACTCAGTCATGTCCCTTGACCAGCTACGAATGCCTGAGAGGCACAAGAAGTTTATAAAGATGCTGTGTGTCCGTGTCTCTATGTCACAGTTCTCCATCTGACAGGGTGGTAAATCCAGCAATGTTATTGCTGCAATTGCCTGTCAGGAAGTCTTTTTGTGGTTTCTGTATCGATAGACACGTGGACGCTTGGCGCGCTACAGAAGCAGGAGAGTGAAGGCGAGGAGGCCCTTTGGTTGGCTGGGCTGGCAGGGAGAGAGACACCCCAGCAAAAGACAGGATGACTACCCCGGACTGCAGAGTCTCAGGGCTGAACACTGCAGTACCTACTCTGGAGGCGGTCGCAGGCTGTGTAGCCTCCTGTCATCCAGGCCTTTCCAGTACTTGAAGTTGTTGTCCAAGTGCTGCATAAGATTGGGGAGGTCTGCAAAAGCTGCAAAGACAAAAGAAGTTAAAACTTAATGTAATCTTTAAATCAGTACAGAATCGAGCAGTTACTTAACCTTAGATATTGCCTTTAGTCGTGGCAGAACTAGTTTCAGGTACTACATCTTTTAAACAGAATGAACTGCAAGCTGCTCTTAAGCTAGATCCCTTCACAACCTTTGGAGATTTTTGAATGCTGCTTGTTCTCAGGTGTCTCTTGTAAAGAGACCTGAATCTTAATGAGATAGATTCAAAAGTTTATAAAATATCAGATCTGATACCGTTTTTAATGACAGTTTTTAAAACCAGCACCATGATCTTTTTTATTTTTTGTAAAAGACTTAGTAGGAATGCAAGAATTCAACTTTATCTCTCTGATTTCCTCAACCTAGGATATCTGCCAATACTGAGGGTAGATCTCATACCAATGCACTAATCTTTTGCCCAGACTTAAAATCTCTATGAAACACTGTACGTGAGTCAATAGATTAATTTTTATGCAGGGCTGGATGAGGACAGAGTTTGGTGGGGAATTATAAACGGAACTGGTTGCTCACTGTGACTACACTGTACCTGACAGTGGGAACACAAAATTTCATAATGAGTAACAAAGAAACTGCATCTATGTCATGTCCTGGTCAATACCCATTTGGATTGATAATGTCAGAATCTGCATCGATACCGATTTGGCATAGGGAGCTGGTGTATCCCTCAGACTCGTGAAGCATGTTTTTTAACAGTGATTATTCTTTGTTGCTAATTTAGCAGCTGTACAACTTACATACTTAGTATAAGGATTTTTCTCATTCATTTTGAAGATTATAATCACATGCTCTCTACTGTACATGCTCCTTACAACTGTCTACTTTAGTGAAGAAGTAATTGTCCATTGTGTTATCAGAATTGTGTTTGTCTATGCTAATACTGTATACAGGTCTCTCTTAAAGGCCCCTGAATCTAATATGTACAAAAACACATCAACTAAGTAACAACTAATAGCACTCAGATGTATAAATGTGTGTGTCTCTTGTGTTTGCATCATGCTATGCAGTCTTACCATCCCATGCATCAAACATGTCTGTAATGAAGTAGTCTATGAAGGAAATCTGGGACTTCGGGATGCTACACGTGTTTCTGTCAAACACAGGCATAACCACTGGTAGACCTTGTCTCTTCTCCTCGTCCGTCTGTATCAGATACAACAGGACAAGTGATCATGCACAAAAATCAACAGTGTTGCCTGCTAGACCCATCTCCATACACCATCGACATGTCATATTTTACCAAATTACCTGTGCAAAATATTCCTCTGAAATGCGTCCGGCCCATTCTATACAGAGCTCCTGATGCCTACATGGATTGGAGATGTCCGCACACTTAATCAGCATCCGCTTGACAAGAATGCGATTCTCAGGGGACGTCAGAATGCTTTTGACCGATTCCTCATCACCGTTTCCCTGAAAGAGAAACAGAAGAACATCAGCACAAAGAAAACCAAACTTATCTCACTGCTCATCTGCAGCAAATGACAGCTCCTTATAGCAGCTGAACAACTTTAAAAATAACCGTCTGTACATAAACCAAACTGGGAAGATAAAGTACATCTGGCAACTGATAAAAGTTCTAGTTTCCTTTATGTACAATAGAAGGGGTCTGTATTTAGCACATGTTCATAATGAGTTACACTTACATATAAAAGAGCACAGCATGCTCCATGCACATGTCACATGATTTGCAGGCCACTGCATGTTACAAGACTGAGTTCACTGAGGTCTGTTTTGCTTAGTCGAGGTGACTGAGGTCTCATTTTTTTCTAGATCTTCAAATCTACAATTAAAACATTTTCTCAGAGCATTGGTAACTTCTTTATTAAACCTCACCTTCATTAATTACAGTTTATTGCAAACATGTCATTGTGTCTAAATTTACCAGTTTTAAAAGTGGCTGTATTCAATATAAGAATTCAAGGAAAAAGCAGCACTCAGATCATTTATTTGTATCATTCCTGCCTTTAAAAGGCAAGATAACTTTTAAATGTCTGTGTTGAGCATTCCACACATAGATGAGAAAGATGTTACAGAGTTGTAAAATTCTCTCCCCACAAACCTATCTGTGCCCAGGCAACAACAGGCCACAAGTCCCCCTGAACCAGCATCTCTTAAGCTCTGATCTTATTGTTGCTTGTATACCGCTGGCCTGAGTTTCTGCCACAGTGTGTGACAGAATGAGATTATGTTTATCTAGTGTCTGAATGCACCTGTGTCCTTCCTGTTCTGATACAGAAAACTGATCTAGTTAGAAAACAAAAAGCTAAAGTTAGAACTAACATTTCTACACAGGTATGAACTATATACAAACATTTGTAAAGCATTTCATTTTGTTTTTATTCTCACCCCATTCTCTTCCAGGGCAGCCAGTGGCTTGTTGATACTGTTGACAAATTTGTTGACATGTTCAAAGTGTTTGGTCATCTCAGTTGCAAGCACCATATCAATGATGGCCTGTCGTAGTGTTCGATATTCATTCCTGGAGAGAAAGAGACGAACAGAAATCAGATGGGTGAAGGAGACTGATGCAGGAGAAAAACTGTGACAAAACTGAGAGAGAGGGAGATGACAGTGTGGTAAATACCATGAGAACCAGTGTGAACAGTTTCCCCCCTTCTGACTGCAGTGACAGTGGCGATGAATGGATGCTTTGTCCAGCTTCCCCCTCTGAGGGGACCAGCACATGTGAGCTATTCTGCTTTGGGACCCAAATCACATTACTACACCCACAGTACTGCTTTCGCTGGCAGTCTTAGCTTATCCCATATAATAGCTCAGGTGACTACATCACAGTGTTTTATGAAGAATTTCCATTAATTCTATGAATTTTGTCAACCGTTGATAAATACAAATATTCTCATATACAGAATATTTGTATATCTAGTAAAGCCAAATTTGCAAAAGTAATGCAATCAGTCTAGAGCTGCAATGATTAGCTGAGCGACAACTGAATTGAGTATCTGTCGGTTTTGGACTGTTGATAGAAGAAAATGAGTCATTTGAAAAATGGACAGAATTGTTGGTTGAAGCCCTAGTGAAATCACATATTATGACAAAAGTCAGCTAATTCATTCCATTTGAGATAAATTAAAGGAATTGCTCAGCCCAAAATAAAAATGTAGTAATCATCTTCACATTGTGTCAGTCAAAACTGTGATTTTAGCTCTTTTGTAAACCATGAGAATTGTTTTTTTTTTTTTTTTTTTG
>NW_018127952.1:108504-142998 GCF_001952655.1 Monopterus albus
TTTTCTTTTTTTTAAAACATGGGGGATTTTTTTTTTTTTTTTTTTTTTTTTTGAGCACACAATGTACTATTTGAGTCCTACTTGAGGTTTTTGTGGAAATGTGTGTTTTTTTTCCCCAACTTGGCAGCTACAGTATATACTGAATCTGCATCCACTTCAATACTTTAGGAGAATGGCTAATTTGGACGGTGTTTGTGTTCTGTGATTTTCAAATGATCGATGAATAGCCATGACATGAACAGATAATGACAACTAATTGTGACCGATTCCATGTGTAATGACTCTACCTTACTCTACCTTTCAATGTTCTTGAAGATGTTGCACTTATCATCTCTTGTGGTGATCTGGAAGGCCAGTGCTGCATGATGGCTCTCTAGTACAGCTGTGTCATTGTAGAGAATGGCCAGCTCGCTTCCTGCATTGCACAGGAAGCTGTTGGTGCGGCCTGGGTGGTCGACATCATGCACAGTAGCAGCAATCAGGGCGGCCACCTCATCAATGGGATCCAAACTTTGCTGACAGGGCAAACGACACAAAAATCAGTGAAAATATGAAACTATACAACTTGCTTGGCATTAAAGGAAAAGTCTGGTATATTACAATCTTGGTCTTATTGTTATAAGGGTTGAAGTCTGGCAGTTCTGAATGATAAACTAGGCCAAAAGCTGTCACAGTACAACCTTCAACCACGCTCACATCACACTCAACTGTGATGTACATCCAGTTTAGCCTGCAGACTGAACCAAGGAGTAGCAGCACATTGTCAGAGACAGTTGTGATTTATCAACAGGACAATTTAATGTTCACCTTAATTTATAAGCACTCCTAATCTTTCCTATGATACCAAAACTTATGGAACTGACATAGTAAAATTAAATTCAGCTCAATTCAAATAACTTTCTATGTACATATATTAAATGTATATCTGTAATGTGACCCATTATATTGTACAGTAAGCTTTGTGCAGTTGCAATGAAGCACTATATCAACCAAATACAGAAAATCTTTCATTTTGTTCAATGTGTGTAATTTTGAAGCTACTCATAAAATTGAGCACATAGAGCAAGCAGCTACACTATTTGTAATTTTAGGCATTTATGAGGTCATTTACTGCTTACTTGGTCATTTTTCATTACATTTCACAGGACTATAAAAACATGAGTATGAGTAATAAAAAAAAGCAAAAATCATAAAAAATTTAATTTATTTGCAACATAACAAACCTGCTAACCTGTCTGTAGACCTCCAGGGGGTCATTAAAATGGTTTGATGTAACTTTACACTTCACTGGCTAAACCACTGATGATCACTCCACTAGGATCAGAAACCAGATGATTTGGTAGCCAGCTTAGCCGGTGAACACCCTCAACCAGTTACTGAGCCAATGACACACTTGAGCAACCACGACTCTCTAGGAAAATGTAGGCTAAGAAGGGACACTTGACACTCAAGCTGTACTTGATAAGAGAAAATCCCAACATGCAGATACTGCAGATGTTTGTGCCCACAACCAAAGCAGTGATGAGTATTTGTAAACCAAAGGGTGGTAGCTTCCAACGCATGCTAATGCTTACAGTCAGTCTGTTCAGCATCATATTGAAGTATGCAGCCATGTAGTTTTGCATATACTAATGAACGTCCATTCCTGTCAAGTTGTTGTTTTGTCAAATCAAGCAGAGAAATTTCAGGTAAAGGACATATTATTTTTTTTACTTCAACACACTATGCAAGGATAAACAACAAGGCATGTATAAGAAGAACGCATTTGTCCAGCATATGGACACAAAAGTATGGAAAATGTAATGTCACTTATTGGGACTAAGTGGGATCAGTATCACACTGATCACACAAGATAACAACCAAGCACTCACTGCCAATTTATTCATATATTTTATTACATACAGTATACACAAAAACAGCTACAATAAGTGACTATTCTGTCAGTACTATAAGTGATTTAAGGTTTATTTCAAAGGCCTCCTGGAAAAGCTAATAATGGGTAATAAGGCTGATTTTATTCATCATTTTGACAATGATTAATTAATCCTTGGTTTATAAAATTTCAGAAAAACACAAAAAACTGCCATGACAATAAACCCAAGAAGAAGCCTTCAAATTGCTTATTTTGTCTAAAAAAACATGAAAACAAACAAAAAAAACCCCAAAGATGTTTAAGATAGTACCACATAGGCCAAAGAAAGGCAGTTAATGCACACATTTCTAAAGCGGGAACCATGAAATTTTTTATATTTGTTTGAAAAATGAAAATATAATATGATCAATTAATTGATCATCTAAACAGCTGCAGCTTCATTTTGTGTCCATTTACTAATCGGTGACAGACTGAACCCACAGCAACATTCTGAAAGCAAACTTGTGATATATTTTGCATGTCTGGCAAGTTTTCAAGTTTCATATTCTACCTTGACCCTCTCCTTGCAGAGAAAATATGCCGTTGCGTGCAGGACATCAGCAGCATGAGTCGAGTTGTGGTAGGAGTTACTGGAGTGATAGTTAGCCTCAATCACTTGTAGCCAGGAGCGCAAAGTAGCCTCAGGGCAGTTTAGGAACTCGCAAACCCCAAAGCGGGAGAAGATCTTAAGGCCCAAGTAGGTCAAAGGCCTGCAGGAGGATTCAGCAGAGTAGTTTAACATAAACTCTCAACCAAAGCTCTGTTTCTGGTAGCTCTAAACTTTGTTGCAGCCTCACCGTTTCATGGTTGCAGCCTCCAAGTTGAAGATGTCAAAATCCCAAGAGTCCTCGTTCTCCATGGTCTGGGCGATACGAGGGGGGATGTCATTTAACGAAAGAGGAGTTGTCAGGTGACTGGGGATATGGTGGGGGTCTGTGAGCAAAGAGTCAAGAAAGGAGGCATTCAGATGGGAATGTGTTGTTTATAACTCTAAAATAGCATAGCATTTCATGTCATCCATCTTGTATGATTTATGTAAACGTACGTTTTGTGGAAAATATGTATTCATTTCCTGACAATCTGCGCAAACCATCCTGTGAACAAGAAACAGAGGAAGAATTAGAGACTGAGATAGCAAGTGTAAAACCTGACTACAAACATACACTCACCAGCCACTTTATTAGGTACATCTGTACAACTGTATGCAATTCAATGCAGCACTTCCACCTTAACATCTCTGTTAATGAAGCTCAAAATGTTTAATCTTTTGGTGAAACTGTCATAAATGTATAAATTCAATTATAAGTTTATTATGTGACTTTTTACTGGACTACATTATATTCAGAGGTGTTCCTAATATTCTGACCCTCTCATGTATATATCTGTGGAGGACAAAAATACAGACACACTTCTAAATATAATGTATTCCAGTACGACACCACCTTTAACTATGACCTGAATAAGAAAGTCACTTTTGGCTTTTCCTGTTTAGGGGTTGCCACACTGACGACTCGCATGTTGACATTTGGCACGTGTTTTACACCTGATGCCCTTCTTGACGCAACCTGGATTCGAACCCGGGGTACCGCTGCAAGGGCGCTGCATCTTAACCACTAGCCTACCAGGTAGGGCTTAACTATGACCTCAATAATAAACATATAATTGAATTTATACATTCATGACAATTTCATCATTTTAACATTTAACACTGAGGTTAAGGAGGAAGTGTTACCTGTGAATGTACAATTCATAAATTCATTTATCGTATATGAACACCCACATCAGGAGCTTAGCTCGGTGTTAAAAGAATCAGCATCACTCTTGGCAAAAATCTGCAATGCCCTTTAAAATAAAAACAGATTTAGCCACAAGTCATGGGGAATTTACATCAGAGACACAGCTTAAAAAATATGATCACTTTTCAAATACCTCAGAGCACCAGGAGTTTTTGGACAGTATAAGGTTATGACCAACTAAATTGTCATTTTCGCTTTGTCTAAGGTGCTAATGACATCCTAAAATCCTTGAAACAATCTCATTTGAAGTGATTTTTCCAGAAAATATAACAATAAATCAAAACCTACAGTATGATTATCATAAGTCAAAGTGATTTAAACAAGACTTGGATGTTCAGTCTGTTTGAATGCCTTTTGCATTCTGATGAAGCGGCAGAAGAAAATCACTGAAGTGAGAGACAGTATAAAGAAGGGAAAACAAATACATGGATTGTACTGATTTTCCATATTAACACTTTCATGAGTGTTCTTTCATCTGTGCTATGATACAATATTTTGGAAGCTATGTTATGTTATAACCCCACTGGCATGTGGAGGGAGAAGAGGGATGAGACAGCCACACTGAGCTTATTAATGAAACCAATGCGCAGTTTAACAAGTGAATAAAAACATTTATGAACTGAAAAGTTGGCTTTGCCACATGCTGGGATAGCAAATGGGGTTTATCAGTGGAATAACACTTCGTCACCGAAATGATCAAACACTGTTTATCGGTGCTTAGAGGTACAATGACCTAGCTCTTATAGGACTGTGTTGGTATCTGCTTTATATAAACTAACAATGTCCCACCTTCCAGACTAATAACTACTAGATTGTTGCCATGATTTTTCCCCATCATCCCTAGAGAATGAAGCCAAATGACTATGGGGATCCCCCGAATTTTCCTTTAGTGCCATCATGACATAACATTTGAGTTTGTAATAACTTGCATTGTAACTTGAACTGTAATAACTTTGATCCATTAACTTATAGTGCTATTATCAAAAAAAATGTATTAGTTTGATCATTTGGTTTATGGCCAGACATCTACAAAAATAATGGCATTCCCATTTGCCCCAGCTGTACTTGCATTTCCTGTTAATTAGCACATGTTAGCAAGCTAAAACACCAATCAAATGGTCAATATGTTAAGCTATATAGTAAACATGTTAGCATTTATGCTCAAAGCACAGCCTCACAGAGCAGCTAGCATCTTACTATTGTTTTGTTAGCAACAACCATTTGTACACACAGTTTATCAAACACAGAAATATTGTTTAAATGTGTCTTAAAGAATACCTGTGCCAAGAAACTATGATGAAATCAATGAAATGTACTGTAATGTAATACAAAACTGTGTTTTCAGGCCACTGTATGACATGAAAATGTTCAAGGATTAAAAACCTAAAATATGAAAACAAAATTTTGTAACAATTAGGACCTCCACTTCTAATAAATAACATTTGCCACTTGTCACCTACACAAGTGGCAGGCCTATGTCACCGGTGGGCATTAGTGAGTTCATGGGTGTGTGTTGCAGAGTGAAATGTTTACTTTACATGTGAAAAAGGAAGAGGAGACTGGCTCATCTTTGACCTGAGCATTGTCTCATGGTGGCGCTGCTTCTGTACACACTGGCTATTTTAAGACTTTCTCCCCAGAAAGATGACAGCTCTTCTCTTAATACTAACTGGGTCTTCTGAGTTCAGACTTAGCTAACCTCACCAAAATAAACTGGAAATGCAATGCCAAGAAAATACAAATGCAACCAGGCCCCTCATAAACCACGTGATCATACATAAATAATCATCTTAACCCAAGCAAAGACATCCTGGTTTTCTAGTTTCATCAGCTGTCATTCCTTGTGAGGAATAAGTCTTTATGGGGAAGGACTATGTTGAACACTCCTCTGCCTCAGTGTATTCAGAGCGTATATGTATAAGTAAAGCCATGCTTATTCATCTGATCCAAAGAACAGGATGTTTCCAGGCCTGTGGAGTTGAGGGGAAGAGGTTCATGTGAGTGTGACTGTGTGCAGAGACAGAGAGAGGGGGGAGAAAGAGAGGGTGTGCTTTCCTTTCCAGCCTACAGGAGTACAAAGGACAATCTAACACTTCCTCTGGGGTGGTTGCCAAGACTGCCAACTTGGCACTCTTTATACATGTGTACTTCACCATTGCTGTCTGTTACTCTCTTCTCGTCCCTTTCTCCTTCCCACAAATAAAAGAACAGAAATCAAAATAAAAGTCCACACACAGGCACTCTAGCTTCAGTTTCTGTCATTTAACACATTAAGATGGGCTTTCGCAGTGAATGCTTCATGGACATTCATACTGACATGCATCTTATCACAGTGGAATTCTCCATATCTGAGTCAATTCATTTGTAACGGAAGGAAGCTGTTTGGGTGTTTCAGAGTTCTTGAAGGGTCCTTGTGCTCCACAGGACCTGCTGCTTACCGTCATCAGTCCCCCCACAAGGTCATTTGTATGAGGGTCTTCATCCTTGGTGCCCAACTGTGGGGAGTAGAGCTCAGTTGTCCTCAGAATTTCTAGTACCCGATCCAAGGCCTCTGCCACAGGCATGGGACTGCTTTCCTGCGCTGCATTGATGATGTTGATTACCTGGATGATGATGGTGATAACAATAATAATAATTATTATTATTAGCTGTAGTAGTAGTTTTCAAAAACTAACTTTAGAATCAAACTGAAAACATGCAGAATTAAAGATTTACAGGACCAGAATAAAATGGGCAAAGCCAGTTCTGATAACAAAATTTTAAATAAATAAAGACTTTTTAAACCAAATAAACTCAGGATAAGTTTGCCAGAAAAGTTTCAAACATATACTGATTCAGCCAGTCCCAATTTATTCGGGCAGATCATTCCATAGTAAGGGCCATACCAGAAAGAGCCCTATATGAATCTGTAAGATGTCAAAATCAATCCCAAAACATACTGGGAGGACGTATAAAAAGGATAAAACATTCACAGTGTGGTCAATTCTGTTCATACACTTTCTTGTCAAGGTTTAGATGAGAAGAGCAGCACTACAATTTAGCTTATCATCTTTGCATGAAAACAGGAAATGCCAGAAACAGGTAACCTGACTCTGTCCACACACAAAAAAAAGAAAAAGAGAAGACAATTTATATGAATTGATATTTAGGGTTGCCAGGTAACCACAAGATACTCTAAACCCATGTAACCCATTTGTTTTCATATGGATTAAACACACCAGTGCCAGTTTTCCAGTGTTTAGGTAAGTGTGTGCTGGTTGTATTTACTGTACTGAGCGCTATTGATCTTCTTGTCTAAGCAGTGGTGGAGGAAATATTCAGGTCCTTTACTTAAGTACTATAACACACTGTAAAAATACTCTGTTCAAAGTTATCCCACATTGAAAATGTTACTAAAGTAGATATATTTAAGCATAACCTGGAATATTATCTCTATGCAAGTGATGATGCCTGTGACTATAATTTTATGTCATTAGGTTATTATTAGCCTAGTCATTCATTAAGTTGTTTGAGGTAAACTCATTTTATAGGACTGCAGCTATTTTTGACTAAGTGATTACCTTTTTGCTTTGTAAGCATTCTGAAATGTCCAAAGTGGCACTTTCATAATAATTCTTTTGTCCAACCTACAGTCCAAATCTCTAACTTATTCAAATAATTCAAAAGAAATGTGGCAAACATTTTGTGAATCTGGAACCATGAAATGTTTGGTATTTTTGCATTAAAAAAATGACAAGCTATTACTAAAGGTGCTGCCAATTAATTTCCTGTCAATCAACTAGTCGCTTCAGCTCTATTGTACTTACTGTTGGATTGCTTTAATCTATACCAAAATAACATCTTTAAAAAGTGCTCAGTATGTTTTGTATGCAGAGAATCTAACTGTGTAATATAACAATTAACTAACACTGTCAGTTAAATGTAATGCAGTAAGAAATGCAATCTCTCTCTCTAAAATGTAGTGGATAAAGTTGCATGAAAAGACTCAAGTACAAGTACCTCAAACTGATACTGAAATACAGTACTTGAGTAAATGTACTTTGTTACATTCCACCACTACACTACAGTATCCTCCTAAAATATCAAACTATTCCTTTAGGATCTAAAGTTCAGAAAAAGAAACGGATGCAGTCAGCAAGACATGCTCCTACAGCAGACAATATATCATATAAATAAAAGATCTTATTTTAAAAATAGTTATTAAGAATGAAAGCATGTTCACCCAGAAGTAGCTCGGAAGTATGAGGCTCCAAAAACATAAAGAAAGATTTACATTTTTTACTCCGATTTTAACTGGGAGGTTGTTGAAGTTCTAACAATGGGTACCTATGGCGAGGTCGGCATGCATGTGCAAGAACACAACTGCTAGCTAACTCACTCTTGCACATACAGTTGTATCAGTGCTTTGTTCTGGAGAACGGACTAATTGCACAGTCAAATGATAGAGCAGAGGAACTGCAGTGCGTCATATGACCTGTCCCTAGGGACTTTCTCCATTTCCCACTATCCAGGCTGCAAACTACATAAGCCGCTGATGCAACAGGTCAATCTAGCCCAACATGCTTTCCTGTCCTGTCAATAAAATGTGGCATTTTATCAGTCTTTCTCCTCTTGACATGATATGTGACCTCTAGACTCAACGCTAGTTGTACAAGAAGTCCCCATGGCAGCTGTGGAAGTTTTATAATCCAGGAGTTGTCATGAGATAGAAAACATCACTACAAAGTGCTAATCATTACAGAGGCTGGAGAGATGATGGGGAATTAGATGAACCCACCTTGGTGATGGGAGCTTCTATAGTCATGGAGTGGATTCGGGCCATTGATGAGTGCCTTCGCTGTGAGCTCCCTGGCAGCATGATAAAAGAAACAAATCCCCATATGATAAGATTGAACTGGTGAGGTACAACAACAAATTACACTGCAGTTGTCCAGCTACTTGCTAATGAACGTGTTTGTGTATGTGTCCAATCAATACTTGATGCAAACTGGGATAGTTCCATAGCCTGACAAGAAATGCCCAAAGTTGGCATAATCCACCTCCCTTCACACTCACCATCACTCCCCCGAGATGTTGTGGATCTGACATCCAGAGAGCCTTTCCTCCGGTCTTTGTGCTTACTAGATTGGATGTCTTGGGAGAAAAATAAAAACACCTGACATTAACAAGCATACACAAACACAAGCAGCAAGGCTAATCTTGGACCCCATCATAATATCCCTGAGTGATTCTGACAATGGCCAAACTGTCGTGGCTGGACAACAGGGTCAGATGATCCCCCAAAATACTGGTCTTGTTGGGTGTTTCGAGTCTACAGTGGCCAGTACCTACCAAGAGTGGTCTAAGAACAAACAGTGAACCAGCAACAGGGTCATTATGCACTTCAGTGAAACACTTTACCACCACCTTAACATTTGTGTTTATGAAGCTAAAAATGTTTGTTTTTGGTGAAACAATCATAAATGTATAAAATCAATTATATGTTTATTATTGAGCTCATAGTTAAAGGTGATGTTGTACTGGACTTCATTATATTCAGAGGTGTTCCTAATAATCTGACCCTCTCATGTATGTAGCTGATGAGGACTAAGATACAGTATAAACACCTATAAATATAATGTAGTCCAGTACAACACCACTATTATTGACTAAACACTTTGGGTAGGGTTGTTCTATAACTTCAGAAGCATAATCAACCGTTAGAGATCCATAAACAGAAAAATTAGGGGACATAGAGGTGTTGTATATGAATTACTGTGAAATATATTAAGACTGTGCAAAACTTCATCACTAAACAGCACGATTTCAAAGTCTCTTCTATTCAGTGAGCTGGTGAAAGGACGCCAACACAGTAGAGATATAATTCTTGTTTTGTTTGCCTGTCAGAAGTGAAGCAGCTGCATTTTGAAATCAGTCATAGCAGTGAATTGGCTTTACAGTTGATTCCACAATACAGCAGGGAACAATAGTCCAGTTTAGATAAAAGCATGGATAACTTTTCCACTGTTAACAAAAGGCAGAACTCATTTCTTCTGAGCTACTTCTCAGCTAGATAGAGCAGGACTGGACACTGTTTTTATACTGTTTAAAATTTGGATCATAATTAAATAAGACAAATTTTCTAGCATGGTGTGACACATTTACTGACATATTTCCAAAACGTAGTTCGCCGTGTGTGACAATCAACAACCACCAAATATTTGGTGTCTGCAACCAGTCAGTTAGAATTAGGACTGTGTAGCTATCATCTGTGTAACACTGCGTATCATGCTTCTTTGTTACAAACACAATGCCAGCCCACAGATACTTGAACTCTGTGGCACACCACAACTGATACGGTCTTGGAAAGAAGTCCACAAATGCTGAGGACTGCCCAACAGAAAGAACCTGAACTACTCAAATCTGAAAGACTCCACATTCTTTTAATTTGTTTAGCACAAGATTAATCACCTTTAAGATTATTCTAATACAGAGGGAGTTAAGACTGAGGAGTCCTGCACCAACAGTGGGCAAAGGCAATTTCAGGATGCATCTTACCTGTCTGAGATTCTGCCTGCACACGTTCACTGGATCTATCGCTCTGCATAGAGAGAGGAGAAAAGCACATTGATACATGCAGGCCGGAAAGCTCCTTTCACTCATTATTAATCAGCAAAACTGGAAACACATCTCACCTTATTATTATCATTTAAAGGCCTGTTGATAGACACATAGTGTCTGATTTTTCTGTGAATTGCAAAAGCTTATTAGTACATCAGAAAAAAAACAAAGGGATACAATCCTCATTCATTCATATATTATCCAGTATAATTATTCAGTTAATGGAAAGGTAATTTACATTTGGCAAGACTGGATGAGCCAGCATACTGTCACTCACCCGCCCTGTCCAATTACAGGTGTGATCTTCACATTTTGCTGAATGCTATCTCCATTTTTCTTTTTGGCATAATAAATCCCCTGCCACTCCTGGAACAAAGCATGCCAAAGAGGAGAAAGAGGAAATTGAGCACAGAGAGGAAATCGAGCATAGAGACACATAATGTACAGACATAAGAACATATGTAGGAACCATTTATCATAAAAACTGACAAAATATAAGGCTTGAAAATGTCCTAAAGTGAATGTAGACTGGGTGTATGTCATCTGGCAGTGTTTGTAGTACAGTTTAGTGGTGAGATTTATCTGAATGGTTGACCGCATCCTCTGCTCGGTGGGTCAGAGTATTTCAGAGAGCAGCACGTTGCTTTAATGGGTGGGGGGAGCTCTCCTGGAGTCCAATGTGCTTGTTTTATGTCCCCCCACCTACAGACTGCTGTGGCAGCTTAAAAGGGTCCTTCCTGCTGTTAGCCTGTCTGGGACTGACCTTAGCTCTCTGTGTAGTAAGATTACAGCACAGCCATCAACCGCTGTTCTTACGCACATGAAACAGAGCTGTTAGATGGCCAGTGGTGCTGACTTACATCACACATGGATACACGTGCATGCATGTGTGCACATGATCTGATTGTGAAGTGATAGTCTACAGTGAGATCTTCGTTAGATGTCAAAACTATGTGAGAATATAAAACAACACAAACTGGAAATATTTCCTAATGACTTTTTTTTTTTCATTTTTCATTTTTCAACTTCGCTGTTGCACTAACCCCAGCACATTTACCTAGTTGTTGCCAAGGTCAGTGTTGTTTAATGGGCTGTCCCATAGAAATTAATTAACAAAACAAAACAAAACAACATAAGATGTCCATCATTTGCCGAAGAGTCCCTGATTAAGTAAACCACATTGAAAATTGTGTTTGGCCTGAAATGTATTGCTTACATCATAAGATGATCTTATGAATGCATATTACCTTTCCTTTCCGTATGCAGGAGTTTATTGTTTCAAGGAGATCAGGCTTATTCTTCTCACTTTTAGGCACTTCTATTATTTCCTTTCCTATTAGCTCGCCTTGTTGGTAGCCCATAATGGACTCATAGGCAGGATTCACATACTGTGAAGGAGAGGTAACAAGAGTGTTCAGGCTTCATCTGTGATGGTGATACACTGCTTATAACATCCACACTGAGCTCAGACAGTTAAGATAAAAACCTCAAACCGAAACAATACATTTTGAAAAAGGCTGACATTCATTGCTTATTTCAAGAAGTTCAAAAACATATATTTGATGTGACAAGATAATTTGAAAACGGAGGCTACATTGTTTGGATGTCAACAGAAAGAGTCATTCAGAGTGACACAGACTACTGAGGTCGCAAGACATGAACAGGTACTCAAAACAGGAGGACACAGAAAAGAATGTCACAATAAAGAAACTGGAAGTATAAAAGTTTGAAAGAAACCTACCTGTATTACTTGATCTTCAGAAGTGATCTCTATGGCCTCTTGGCTTTGTTCTAGAGCTGTGAAAATAGCATTTCCAGCCCTTGTACAGGTAGACAGACAGCAGCACCAGAATCATTAGCACATGCAATAGGCAGTGTTCAAAATGTTTTATACACACATACAATATACATTTATGCTTTCTTAATAAAAGAGTTAAGAGTAGCACAATATTAAAATTGGCATAAAAAGTACGTTTGTTAAAGTGAATATTGCTTCCGATGTCTTGCTCTCATTGCAACAGCTTTGAACATAGGTAAACATCATTCAAGGTTAAGGCCGGTCATTTTCTATATTAACAGTATTTTTAACACTCCCCATACAGAGACTAGAACCAACAACGATTTGCCTCTACACATGGTTAATGTCCCTCAGTGTGTCAGTCCTTTATCAGCTTATTCACCTGTACCATAAACCTTCATTGTTGTTCAAAAATGATTAAAAACACATCCGTGAAACACACTGCTGCACTTGGTGACATATTGCTTCATTAGCAAACCTCAGAGCCAAGCATGAGTAGCTAGTGCAATGTAAACAAAGTTGACAGTTTGCACAAAATCTCACACATGTGCAATTGACTCTGACTCTTGCTAACTTCAGGAAAATATGGCTGCTGGGAGCCTTTGGGGCAACATAGTCGGATCTGGTGTTTCGTTATGAAAAAACATGTCACCTAGTTCAGTGGTGTGTTTCCTTGATGTGTTTTAATCCTTATTAAACAACAATGGAGGTCTATCGCACAGATGAACAAGTGAATCTAGGACTGACAGCTGATAAGCATTAACTGTGAGTAGAGGCAATTCATTGTTGAAAATACCTTTGATACAGAAAATGACCGGCCTTATATATTTTAAATGCAACTACACAACTCACCTCAATTTGAACTGCGCCCGCACCTCCCCATGCTCCAACTGTAGCAGCTCATTGTAGCAGGCCATCATATTGGCATTCTCCACATATCTCTGAGGGTCAAAGGGCAATGTCAAGCAACATGATTAAACAAAGACAACTAAAGTCTCATTTGATTTGAGAATGGGCAACTCAGTGAACAAAGAACTTACACCCTGGAGTTCTGGTTTACATTGAATTTTGCCAGTAGGTTTATACTGTAAAAACATCAAATGGCTAATGCGAACACAGTCAGCTGAGAACACACACAATGTTGCTCACCCTATTAAAACCGGCATTGATCAGGGGCATCACAGAGGCTTCCTCTCTGTCTGGCCTTAAAAAGAGAATATGTCAGCTCCTAAACATCAACATATGACAAATGCTTGTTTAAAGAACATCAGAGAGTTGCACCATGTGACAGGCCTACAGACCTCTGCTGAGTCAGGCATTTTAATTCTGACAATACTCCTAACATTATCTACTTAAAAAGGTAGTGAGGAAAATGTGAAGAAGGTGCAGAAAGAGAGAGAGGGGACAGTGAGTTGTACGCACCTTTTCACAACAGCGACTATCACAGTGTTTTCTGAGGAGGTGACCGCTCTCATTGACCTGAATGTAAACAGAGAGAGCCTTGAGCCAGTGAGCAGACTTGTGGAAAAGACCATGGCATCAAATCAGTGTATTTTTCAGTTTTTCATGCCCTGATTCTCCGAGGGAGGCAGACCCCAGTGGTAGAACTCTGAGCGGGTCTAGGCCTCTGAAAGAATGCAGTGTACAGGGCCACTCATCCGCCTGTGGTTTTTCCCCAGCTAGCAGTCATAAAGGCCCTTTAGTTCCCCATCGGAGCCTGTGCATGTACACTGAACATATGGAATGGCCAAAATGAATAGGGTTAACATACACGCTGGGCAGGGCAAATGAATGTTTGCAAGTGTGCTTTTGGTTTGGGCCGAAGCTAAAGATAGAAGCGGTATAGGCAGGCAAAACCCATCTCTCACTGTACTATGCAATGAAAGTAAGTGAGCCCAAGGAGTGAGCAGGCCATTTACCTGAACACAGAGTTATCATCATGTGTGTTACCAAATGTTATATAACACATTACAAGTGGTGCTATAATTGTTCCTATCAAGATCATCCAGTCTGAATTATGTCACTGGCCAGTCAACTGTGTTCGATACATCAGGTAAACTTGTAGTTGTCAAAGGGTATGTCAAAAGACTACAGAGTAACTCAACTATTATACTGTACAGGTGTATCTAATAAAGTGGCCGGTGAGTAAGTAAATGTAGTGTGAATGCAAACTTGATCATACTGACCTACCAGCTAAACACTGACAGTTCAACAGTAGCAGTACATCACAAAAAAAAAAAAAAAAATGTACATTGCATTATTCCATAAATACAAGATGATGTACAAGTACACTGATGACGACAGAATGAACTTACCGGCATAGTGCTTCAGCATCAAAGTGTCTGGAATGTCTGTGGTCAATGATGACGAGGTCATGATGCTTCTCCAAGAAGCATTCCAGAGCCGACTCAGGTGTTCGGGCCATGCTGCACCTGAAGTTGGCCTTCTCACATGCCCAGCAGAAGCCATTACTCTGACTGTCCTCTTTGGCAAAAACTAAAAGTACCTGCAAAAACAAAGATGGCTAAGCACATATGAATGAGCAATTGGTAATTTAAGTAATTTTAAGTAATGTAAAGTGCATCTGTTTATGTTTCTCCCAAAAATATATTACTCATTTAAAATTTACATATAGAGAGCTTTGTAAAGGGAGCCTAAGCACTTAAAGGCAATTATTTCTATTGGAGGTAGATAAAATACACCTAAATCATTAGATTAAAAATGAAGCAGCAGAAACATATTACATGTAAACAAGTGTACATGCAGGTACAAGCAGGTGATTTAATAGATGCAGAGGATTTTCCAACATGAGCTCCACAGATAGTGGATCACAGAGTAGATGTCCTCATGGCATGAGAGGGATCTGTGAGCCCAAACTTCAGAAAGATCAACAAAGTGACTGACTGCCAAAAAACTATGATGCAGAGGGCTGTATCTAACAAATACTGCAGTTTGTGTGTTGATTATGAACACAATTCATCAATTAATCTTTTAGTTTATATAAACTAGAAATGAACAGGACAAATTCCCATTATCATTTCCTAATATTCTAAGTGACATCCTATTTAGAGTAGCAGAACCAGCAAAGGCCCCATACCAAAATATGGAACCAACTTGTTTTTAACTAATAAATGATGTCTAATATATATAGATTCACCGTGGAAAAGACCATGGCATCAAATCAGTGTATTTTTCAGTTTTTCATGCCCTGATTCTCCGAGGCACATCATTTGTCCTACATGGGCAAAACATGCAAAGCCACTTGTGCAGTCCTTCAGTAGTTGTAAAGCTGTATTGTAAAACTGAGTGTACTTCTACCTGACAAATAAATCCTAAATTTGTAGAAATTCTATGTTATTGTTTGAATTGCCACAATCATAAATCAGCTACATAATTTTAAATAAGCTGGAAGCCTGTGCTGTACGTCAAAGAGCTGCTGGTCTAACTGAAATGTACAGTAGCTATGAAATGATTAGGAAACCTGGTATTGCTAATCATGATTTGAAAAATGATCCACCTCCACCTTGTGCTAATTAGTTCAGCTAAAAACACACACACACACACACACACACCTACTCTGAGTTGTCAAGTCACCACTGCTACATTCATGCTCGTTTGCACCTGTCGTCCTAATCAGTCTGCAGCGTGGGCTTGACTGTGACCTCAGGCCTCCAGCGGACAGGTCCTGATTGATCAGGCTCAGCTCATACTTGGGTGCGTCAGAGATTTTATCGTCCGCTGCCATGATGTATGACACAATTAGCTGAGGTGGCCTTGACTGGCTGCGGCCCCTCCCACCGGTCTGCTAGGGCTGTGGCTGAAAGTACTGCTGCTACCGTCAAAACCAGCCACTACGAGCACACTCTCTGCCACCACACTTTCTTTGCTTACGTAAATAGTAGACCAAAGATTTAGGCCTGCCTCCACAGCTGCACTAAGAGTAGATTCATGAGTCACTCTCTCAAACAGACATCATCTCCAACTATTGGCAGGGATGCAGAATGAACAATAAGAAGACAAAGTTTGTTCTGCAGTTTTAAATTTGCATCACACCTCTGAAACTGATTTAGGGCACAAAGACCTGACTTTATTTGGAAAGCTAGAGGTACCGTCCTCCACACAATGAGTGGGATAGAAGACTATGTTCGGTACGCACAGGGAATCAGATCAGAATTCCACATTGAGATGTTGATGGAAAAGTCAACATTCGCCCAGAGGTGGAGGGATGGAGTAATATAGGTTGAGATAAGGTCTTTTCGGATGACTGTGCTAAACCGATGCATCTTGCTCAGTAAAAATACATCCAGCTGCAACTGACAAAAAAGAAAAAAAAATACAATTCAAAGTACATTCAAGAAAAAATGTTATTCAGTGAGGATACTCTGTTCACAGTTCAAAGAAACTGAACAAAGAAAAGAAAGAAGAGTAGAGACAAAGGCTGCAAAAAAGAGGGGGGAGTTCAAAAGGGTATCAAGCATTAAGGCAGGGTCTGGTTGCTAGAATACATCATTGTTGAAAACAGAGGGCCTAGTAAGATCCTGTGCATTGCATGAAGGGAGAAGGAGGAGAGATGAGGAGGGCATGACAGGATCAGCTGTTAGTGACAAAAACAGGAAGGGGACATCTCTCTGCCTCATTTTCCTACTGTGGTAACACTGGACTGCATCAGATATGAACACATACACTTATACATGACATTAAATTGCACTAGGGATGCAAATAATTATTTCATAATTGAGTGTTTTGGCTGTGAAATGAAAAAAAAAATTAAAAAAAGTTCATCTCAGTTTTTCAGAGGCAAGATCTTCAAATATCTTGGTTTGTGCATTCTTAAAACACATTTAAAATTCCTGCAAAGCTGACTTTATGAAGAGTCTCAGTTTTCACACAACAGCAGCAACACATGTCAAAGGAACAAGCACAGTGCCAAACTGTATAATGACCCGCTGAACATCAGAGAATGTTCTATTCGCAGTGACGAAACCGGTCCATGGCTCCTCTGTGCACTTCTTTCATAACATGCATTGTTCATTATGGTATGTTCTTGGTCATAAATGTTTGGCCTTGTTGCCTTGACAACTCATAGCTTCATCACACACAATACGTCCATTAAAGGGCCCATGGCATGCTTTTCCTTCTTTTCTGACTTATCTACAATGCTACAACGGTGAATTTTCATCTTAGACGTGACCTAAAGATGTTCTAGTATTTCTATGCAGAAGTAACTCGGTTTATATACAAGTCTCGCAAACTCGCACTCACAAGACTTTTTTTCTAACAAAAAGTATTACGTGATAGTTTAAGGATCTCCTTGAATGTGCATAAAATCCAGGTTGTTGCGCTTTCAAGTGAGCTTGCCTGACATCCACCGGTGGCCCCACCATATTGGCAAAATGTTATACTGCCTCGTTTGTTATGTATGTTTTCAATAAAGCTTATTTTTTTTTAAAAGCCATTGTAAAAGTGGAATTTTGACTGTGCCTCTCTTGTGGATATATTTTTCCTCCTGCTGTTGCACTGTGACCAGAGAATGTAGAGAAAAATATAGGGTCTGAGGTTAATGCATGTCCAGGAATGTTCCTGTTCAAGGACTTGCTGTGTTACCTGACAGGGTCTAACCTACAAGCAGCCGGCCAGTGAAGCACCCCAGCGGTGAATAATCAGTTCATCAATGCTGGATTCCCCCGGAGCACAGTACCTGTTTGTTTTGACTGCTTGAGGCCAGTGTGTCTGCCACATGCGATATGTTGCCGGTTAACAAGTGGATTAATGACCCATGTTGTTATTGTCGGTGCTACACTACCCGTTGGAATTAGTCTCGCTACTCTGGGACTGTATCTGGTCATTTGGGGGAAGACACAGTGACCACTGGTTGGATTTACCGACCCTGGAGCTACTTTCCACTACACAACTCCCGCTGCTCTTGTTGTGTCACAAGTGGACAGCACAACAAACCGCGACCGCATTAAATTGAATTTCTCCTCCTCCGTGGGATGGACAGAAAGTAAAAAAAAACAAAAAAACAACACACGTTGCATGTCTGTTAATGCCTTGTTTCTGTAACATTAGAGAGAATTGTTGTAAGGCTGGAGAAGTGACCATGTCTGAATTATGTCGGCTTTCTCAATTACCCACATCTCTTTTCATCAGTACATACACCATTATTTATCTACAGTATCTATGGAGGAGAAATTCAAATTAATGCCGTTGCGGTTCGTTGTGCTGTCCACTTGCGACACAACACCGGCAGTGGGAGTTGTGCGCGTTCACAAACTATCTTCTCATTTTTAGGAAGAGGCTCTTTGGTTTTATTATTCTGAAAAATTTTTTGACTATTTGAACTTATGAGGGGTGCCAAGCTAATCTAGAGGTATCCAAGATTAAACATAAAATGTGCATGCCATGGTGACTTTAACTGCTTTTTTCCTTCCTCTTCTTTGAATGTTTGCATGGGGACTTTCTTCTTCTTACCTCATAGCAAGGTGTGGCATCTTTGAGAAATTCAAGATTAGTTCTAACAGCAAACAAAAGTAGGTGACATTTTAAAATACTAACAGTAGAGATATGCTACTAAAAACTGACAGTCGCACCAAGTTTAGCTCCAAGGCTCAGCTACAGTAAAAGCCCCTAAATGATGTAGGACATAAACATTTCACTGGAACACTTCTGTTGTTCCAAGGAAAGGCTCAACTCATTCAAGCAGAAAAGCATCAGTCATTCAGATGTTTGGCATTGTTTTACAATACCTGAAGTGGGTCTTTAAATAGCTTCATTGGTCCAAATTGCACCTCTGTTAATGTGGTCTGAAAGATAACAAGAAGAATATAAGGATTAGAAAAAGTAATTTCATATATATGGAATTTTCTCAGTTATTTCATACTTCTATTTTAAACATGTATTTTGCTGACACTGACATTAGTTCCTCTGTTTGCAGTCCCACAGATCCCACTGCAAAATGGGATCTAGTAGTAACATCAGCCCCGTTTCATATTTTATCATGTGATATTTCTTGTCGAAGTAAAAGCTGTCTCGTGAAATCAGTACATAAGAGAACCAGAGCAGAAGCAGAGTGCAACACGCTGCTCTCTTTCAACACACAGGGCTGCGCTGGTCGGGGATTGAGGGGTTGCAGGGGAGTGTTGTAGGTGTGTACGATACAGCAATGTTATGACGAGTCAACGTGAGTGGCTTCATTCACTTTTTCAGCACACGACTTTCCCTTGTGTTTTGGTTAGCCATGCTGTTAACATAGCTTACTGTGCCTTAGCACCAATTCTACCATCAGTGTTTCTGCACTGATAAAAAACATCCAATATTCACGAAAATGCATGGTGTGTCATTATCATGCCTTAATTGTGGCCAAAATTTGACAGTGAATAGCAGTGAATGCTCATGCTAACAAGGTAAACAAAAGTCTTCTTCCCGTGGGTGTCCACGTCCCGATCATCTCCTGTATGTGACTGGTCAATGCAACGCCTTTGCCAGATGACCTCACATTCCGGTGCAGTGTGATTGAGGGTGAAAACAGCATAGAAGGTCACACACAGGTTCAATTAGATGCTAGAAGCTCATGCATAATTCATGCACAGTTACAAGGTCTGAAGAGACTCGTGTGAAATCATACAGGACAGAAGCCAGTCAGCTGAGCTTGTGTCAAAAGCTTTTACACTGCCTGGATATTGTTGTATTTTACTGCATAAGGCATTTCATAGTCAAAAAGTTGAACTGAAGTGACATTCATTACAAGATAAAGGTGATTATCCTTAAGATGATTAGTTAAAACATTTAGCATTTTGTGACTTTAAGTGAAATAGGAGAAAATTGTGTTAAAATAATATCTCATTCTCATGATCCCACTATTGTGCATCTTCTCATCTTGTGAGTTGTGTATCATCACATGCTACATAATTAAGAAAGTAATATGTGGTTTTACCAAAATTAATTTTATTGTTAATTGCAGACCTAAGATCCATTATTTTAAAATGCACCATTCTACATGAGTACTTTTAATTTTGATGGCAAAATTGTGCTACTTTTACTTAAGCAAAATTTTGTTTTTTCCACTGCTGACTAAGCAAAAACAAATATTTGCAAGTTAATCATTTGATTTCTAATTAACTATACTACTGTATATAGCTGTTAAAAACACACACACTTTCCTACATGAGCTTACTCTTTTCTGTCTGCAAATAATTTAGCTTCCTTCTTGCTAAATACAACACAGCTCAGGGGTTAGTAACCATAGCAACCAAGTCCCTTGCGGACCGCCATCCCTCTAGAATTCCTCTTCTCCGTAAACAATCTACACTTGAGGAGGAATACAAAAAGGATTTTTAGAGCATGCCAGGCTGCAGCAAATCAGTTCTTGCTAAATTGTAAGCCTTTTGAAAGCTCCACGAAACAACGTGGGGCAGGGGGGCTGATTAGCCCTCGGTTGTAGCCAAACTGACATCATCATGACACTAGACTATTTGTTGTGGTTGTCCACAAACAATGAGTAGGGCATCAGGGTAGATACAAGCTGATGCTGTGTGATCACCTGATCATTAACAGACAGGCGTGATAGACTCATGTGCACTGTAGAGACAGAAATAGTGTTTACACGTTTATATATGCTTGTGTAGACAAGTCATAGTTGGTATCCTAGGTTTAGGATAACCCTCGTGGTTAGGGTAAGGAGATATGGAATGCCTTATGTCAATAATGGTCCTAAACAATATACAAAGGCAAGGTACAGTATGTGTCTGGTGGGGGTGGGGGACTAAGAGGGACAAACAGTATGGAAATGCTGCAAACTCATGATCTTCCAAGAGGGTTTGACCAAACAAGACCTAGTTTTCCTGTTGTCAGATTCAATTTCAATTACTCTGACCACATGTGTCATAACAAATAACTCACTCCTCAGCTTTATTAATTTTGATTAGAGATTTAAACCGCCCATTTATTTTCCTTTGGAGGCAAAACAAAGCATTCTCTCTTCCATAGGCTACTCCTGAGCAAATGTCACAGATGGTGGCCATATAAAAATACACCACATACAAAAAAAGTTTCCACTGTGATGCCGTGTGCTGGTGAACTGGTTGAGGTTGGGCTCTTGATGTATGGAGTCTGGCAGAATTTCAAGATAGCTGAGGTCTAGCAAGAGCAGTACACAGCGCTCCGTCTCCATCCAGAGAGACTTCCCTCCCTAACTGACAACAATTGCCACTGCAGCTGAGGCTGTGTAACTTGAACAGCTAGCGTGTCACATGCACACAGAACTGAACCAGTATGCCAACCTCTCTGGGCAACACACACCTCATGTACACTACACACACTGCAATGATTCACTCAGCCAAGCATTTGCATCCCGCAAACATCATGCTGGCACTCAGCCAGAAGCAAACAAAGCAGGGGAAGTGAGTGAGCATGTAGGCCAGGCAGGCAGGCAGGTAGTACAGACATGGTGTTCATGCCTACATAACCCATGTCCAGCGCTCTTGCTATATGTCGCTATGCTGTCCCAGTCACATGGCTCTCCCTCTCACTTTCTCTCATTCTCTGTGTACAAACTAACTTGTTAATAAGATGACAAGTTTGTTGAGCAGTAAGGTGTTGTGCAGAACCAGTTGTGCTCAATATAGAGACTTCCAATAGAGGTTCAAATGGAATGCAGTGAATTCTGTTCCTTCTAGTTTGTCTCAACTCAGTTTGCTAGTGAAGCTGGGTGATACTGACCTTCCCATTTCTTGCATACTCAAACTGTATGCACACTCAGTAATTAGAACTAATACAGTCTAATACAACAGTTCTGCAATAAATCTTCCCTTCGTGAAAGTGACAGTGTTGATTTTATGGACCTGTTTTAGAGAAAGGCTGATACAACAATTTTGGAAGATGTAGTTTGTCAGGTTTTTAATCTCATGTCCAACCCATTTATCATATAACAATCACATATAAACACTGGTTAGTATAACAGAATTCAACAGCACCACAAACAGCAAAATGACCTCAGAGTTGAATAAACAGTTCTAAACAAAAACTGAACAGGAGGGATTTATGCAGGACTGTTGTATTTCACTGAACTCATTTTATCTTGTTGTACTTAATAAACTGCCAACTGACTGTTCTGGCATTTGTTTGTGGTAATTTGACTAAGCAAAAACATAGTAAGGAATAGCCACCACATAAACATAAAATGAACCAAAATAACCCTTAATAACTAGACAGCACTCAGACAGCACAAACCTCTGCCAAGGCAGATCACTGTCCCCTTAGTGCTATGGCACCTAAAGGCTATATTCCTGTGACAGTTTGACCCCCATAATATGATTCTTTGACCATAAAAACTTATACCTAGCATTTGGAATCGCACTGATATCATTAGTAGTTTGACAGTTGTTCGAGACAATATTTCAGTAATGGCGGTTTTCTTCAGGATCTAGCTCAGTAACTTTTGAAGCTACAACAAATCTCAGCTAGTCTGTTGTCTTACAACAGCAAGTTTTCCATGAGCCCTAAAAACGTGAACATTCTGCATCAGCAAACCTGGAATATTACTTGGATCCAGATCATCTTTTGGTGTGTTATCTTGCAATTTTCGCCCAAGTATTGTAGGCATAATGTATGGAGTTAGAAGCAGAAATATTCAAACTGGCCTTATCTCACAGTCGTGAAGAATCCTTTAAAAATTCCTGGATCAGCATCAAAATGTAACATTTTCATGGCCCATATCCTACCTCTCCAAAAAAATTAACATTTGTTAATTTTTGAGTTATGCTGTGAACAAACCAATCAACAAACAACCCAAGAAATAAACCAACAAATGCTGGTAAAACATTATTAAATTCCTTCAAAGTCTTATACTACACAACGTATACGAGTCTGGATAGACATGGATGCAAACTGCACATTTACTGGTTGGCAGAGGCAACAAATGGAAGGCAGTGATTCTAGTTCTGTCTTAAGACGAAACATCTCTAAACACATTTAATAAGGAAATAAAGTGAGACATATGAAAACCTTTCCTTTAAAGCCCTTCATGTTTAAGATGGAGTACCAAACAAATTTATACTTAATTTAGTTTCAGGTGCAATGATCAAACCTTGTCCCTCCAAAAAAAAAACAACAACAACAAAAAAAAACCTTTACACACACACACATCTAAGGGACTGTGGGCTTCAGGACAGCGGTTTCCTGCTTTGCCCAGATGGTAATCTAACTCGAATTAAATACCAGAGACAACTCCTAAATTGAAAAGTTGAGTGTTTTAATAAAGACACATCAAAAATCTATCTCCTGAAGTGACTGTTTCCTGGTGGACAGCTTCAAACACTCTTATGTTGTCTGATATCACACCCTTTTTCCTTGTTCGGGCCACTCTGACCACACCAGAGCTGCTACATGTCTGCAGTCATCTCAAGCACCTTACAGGACAGTCTGCAGTCCCATCCTACTCTGATTCATTACTCCTAAAGTATTTACATAGTGAAATTGCCTGTGACCTTATATCCTGCTGCTAATATATCTGTCCCTGTAGATCACCTCCTCCTTCAGCCAACCAGCTTTTCTGTCTCACACTCAAAGACACACACGGACAATTACACACACCACACCATACACCCTGGGAGAGTGGCTTTCCACTAAAGTGGAAAAACAGGAAATTGGATGACATTGTTTGGTGCACCGACGTCAGCAGTGAGAGATAGAAAGAGTAAACTGCTTCCTCCACCCCAGAGCTGGGATCAGGATACAGGGAATCTTGGGATACCTGCTCTGCTTGTGCTACTTGGTGAACAGCGCAGCCATGGACGTTTACCTAACAATCTCCAGATCCCTCGCTTTCACACAGCTCTCTACCCCTAGCATGCTCTGTCTGACACCAATTCTTCTTGAACTCCCTCACAACCAGTAGATTGGTGACTTGCATGTGTGTTCCTATCTAAAAATGTGAATCAAATGGAGATGAATCAATGTTCTTCATTAGGTTTGATTAAGGGCAACAGAACCAGCCACAGGTGTGGATGCACACTATGTACCGGACAAACTGACAGTCAGATGCGCTAACTCTTACACAAACTGAGCTAACTGATGGGCTAAACCGCACCAAGTGACACATCAGTCTCTCCTCATGGTGAGCCACTCAGATAGCAGAGGCAGCTGCTCATGCTGTGTGCGTTAGTTCACTTTCTACTTACATTTGCCACCCATAGATCTGTGCTTAAGGCACTGATAACAAAGGGGTTTCAAATCTGCAACCACTTCTACCTCTGACAAATCAATGACCCGCCTGGCAAACTCCTCACCAAATTCAGTTAAAGCAAAGGAAATCAATTTCCACTATAAAATCATGACCACATGTTATATGAAATCCAAATTACCAAGAATGTGTAACAATAATACACACTGCTGTTAACTGAAAACCATGCATTTCCAATTTTGGTGGTTGTGAATTTTTTTCAGATAAACTAAAGGCTTAAGTGTTCCTTTACTGGGAACATTCTCTTCTTTTAAAGTAAATACAGCATTTAAAATCCCAGTAGATTATTGGAATAAATCACTGTCAAATCTGAAAACAGGGCTGCTTTTCTTTCCCTTTAAAAACGTTTGCACACGACAGCAACAATGTTAGTTAGGAATTATGATTTGGGGAAAAAAACTACCACATATCCACATACAGTAGATCTTTTGGATTAAAAAAGAAAATTAAAACAAATAGGACTACAAGATTCAAAGGAGGAATATTTAGTGTCACAATAACAAATAAACTACCAACAGAACTAGATCTCAAACATTATCGTCTGGTATATATAATTAACAGTGTAAGTTCTTTTAAAATAATTTCAAACAAACATGACTGGTGGCGTTGAATGAACTGCACTTTAGTTCATCTGGAAAGAAATGTGTGGTACAGCACTTTTTGCAACTCCCTTGAGACAAAGATATGGGCAAAGTAAATATAAGGAAAATACCATGTCTATTTTACAATATACTCTATAAGGCCTGCAATACACTGTCGACCTGTAATACACTGTCGACCTGTTCAGGGTTTTTACGTGCCTTTCACCCAGTACATGCTGACATAGGTTATAGCCTACCTCTCTCAATTACAAATATAGCTGTGTCCAAAACCATTCACTATCTAGCACGTTAGTTGACAAAATCTCTTTCATGCAGCATCACAGAACTGTAGTTACAGCAGCTGTCATTTAACGACCATCAACTGTTTGCTATATTTGTCAGTGCAGTGTAGTATACAGTAGATTTAGTTCACAGGGCATGAAATTCTCACCAGACATTTGCATACTGCTACAAATTGGCACACACTAAATGTACACCATGTACTGACTAGTGAGGAGAATAGTGGCAGAGAACCTGCATAGATGGAAAATAAAACAGGATGATGAGATGGTGATGCCTCTGCAATATTAAAAAATGTACAAAGTTTGAGTTGTTGGTCTTTAGGCCAAGTTAATCAAATGCACCATTATTTCATGAACTTCAAAACTCTCAAACTCTGGTTCTACGCCCAGTGTGAAACAAGTGATGATAAAGCAACAAAGTGATGATTATGTGCTAAAGTTCAGAGCTGAATGTGTTGGTATTTTTTAGTAATCTCTTAGCAGACATTTCATTATTACTTCTTACTTTTTGAAACAGTCAAGGTTTTTTGGGGGCAAGCAATGTCATATTTAATGAATCTGTGTAGAATTGAATATACAGTATAAAACCTCTCTTTTTGTACTGGTGCTGTAGGAACCACACACACACACACACACACACACACACACACACAAAATCAGTGATTAGGCCCAGACTGCACGAGTCAACACACTAATACAATTTCCCATGTTGCACAGTATTACAATCCACTTAATTTCCTTCCTCATCCCTTCATTTTTCTGCATACAGTATCACTTTCATCGCTCTCAAGATGACACACATAAAAACTATCTGTCCTTGTTACTTTAAACGTATGTACTTGTTCTATCACTGTCATTTCCTGATGTACAGCACATGCATCTGTGTCTTTATGTGAAGCACGCTGAGATAAAACAGTGTCTGAAAATCAATCTATCTTTACTTGATGAAACTTAACAGCAGTGGAAATGCACAGATGACAACTAAGCATTCAGAAACATAATACAAATTGCCAGTTGTAGAGTGCTTCTATCTGGTCTCACTATTCTACACAACTTTAGCGGTAAAAAGACTTCTGGGTGGAGAAGACACACCCTCCCCCAACCAAATAAAACAATTTGACATTCATCCAACAAGTTAATGTACAGTAATTGCAGTAGAAAATAACCATAACTGTGTGTATTCTGGCTCTGTCCACATGTCATATCCATGGTGAGCAAGCCCACAGTCAGTCAAGCAGAAGACTTTAATTGAGTCACTGGCATGGCTGAGGGAAACTAGGCCACTGTGGATCTGTTTGTCCCAGAACATCCTCCTCTCTCTGTATTTGTATCTCTACCACTCTCTCTTTCTCACTCCCTGCCTGGTGGAATGCACTGATACAATGTGCAGTTAACTAATGTGATCTAAAAGAAACATCCATTCAATATTTTTAATGTGTAAAACTAGATTCAACTGGCTATTTCTTTAATGCGTCTAATACTTCCTGGTGTTTTTTTCTTGCTATTCAGTGTGTGCCTGATGCAAAATCATGAACAATGTGCCTGCTTTCATTTTCCATAACAATCGTTCAACTGTTAGCACATGACAAGATAGAATAACTAGATTATCTCATATACATCTTATCATCTCTTACTTTCCTCATTTAATGCTTGTAATCCTTCCTATAGATAACCTTTCTTAATCTACTAAACAAATAGCTGGTTACTGGTCTGGCAATCTGAGCTGGAGCTGCAACTAAAAAATACTTCTGTTATTGAGTAGTTGACTGATTATTTAGTCTACAATTTGTCAAAAAATGTGAAGTATTTCCATCACAGCTCCCAGAGCTCAATTTGACTTTGTCTTAACAAACTTGTTTCGTACGTCTGATGGTCCAAAACCCTTGTATTTTAAGAGGTGCAGTAGTATAGTGGTCATTTAAGTTTCCTTGAAAAGACAAACTAAGAAAGAACCAATAACTATTATTTTTTATTAACTGACTAATCAATGAATTGTTTCAGCCCTAAACTGAGCTGCTATTCATTTATTTTTTCTCAAATTTTATTATTTCATTTCCTGCAAATAATGTAAAACTGGCACCGTCTCTGTTTACATGGTACTTTTTTTTTTTAAAACAGAACTTAATTTGCAGAACAGATAATCAGATCACACATGTCCCTGCTGATACAAAACATTCCCTAGGGAAAACAAACTAAAAATAAAACTTTTTACCTCACTGGGAGAAATAATAATAATAATCATCACCATCTATAGGTGCAACCAGCAGTTATATTTATTATCAATTTATCTCCCAGTTATCTGCCTTTGCCCATCAGTTTCATTCCAAGTTCAAAAGGACACAATCAAATGGCTTGTTTTTGTCAGACCAAGAATCCAAAACCCACACGAGATATTCAAATGATAAAAAGAGAGAGAGAGAGAGAGAGAAAAGTAGCTTATCCTCCCATTAGAGTTCACTGCTGATAAACACAGTCAGTACGGAAAGTATTCAGACAATTTCAAATTTTCCACATTTTGTTATGTTTCACACTCATCTTAAAATGGATTTACTCTTTTCTTCATCAATCTACACATAATAATCCACAATGATAAAGTGAAAACTTTGGAGTGTTTTGTAAATGTATTAAAAATAAAATACAAATATCTCATTTACCTATATAGGTATTCAGGCCCTTTGTTATGACGCTTGCAATTGAGCTCTGGTGTATCCTACTCCTAACAACAGTCGCTGAGATGCTTGTACAGCTTGATTCAGCTGTGCCTCATTTAATGCATTGTATATCATTAGGAAAGGCACACACCAGTCTATAGAAGGTCTCACAGTTGATGGTGTATGTAAGAGTGAAAAGAAAACCATGAAGTTGAGAAAATTGTCCATAGACCTGCGAGACAAGATTATGTCAAGTCACAGATCTGGGGAAGAATACAAGAAAATTGAAGACTGAGAAGTCAGGGATGAAGGGCCTTGGTCACACAGGTAACCAAGAACCCAAGGGTCACTATGAATGAGATCCAGGGTCCCTTATGGGGATGGAAGGCCCTCGCTCAAGGTCAGCCATCAGCACAGCACTCCACCAATCAGGCCTCTGTGATAAGAGTGGCCAGACAGAAGCCGTTCCTCACTAAAAGGTAAATGACAGCCCACTGGGAGTTTTCCAAAAGGCATCTGAAGGACTCTCAGACCATGAGAAGCAAAATCCTCTGGTCTGATGGAACAAAGACTGAACTATTTGGCCACAATTTCAAACAGTGTGTGTGGAGTGTGTGAGCATCACCTCATTAATAACATCCCTACAGTCAAACACGGTGGTGGCAGCATCATGCTGTGGGGATGTTTTCCTTCAACTGGGACTAGGAGTCAAGTCAGGACAGAGGGAAGGATGAATGCAGAAAAATATAAAGCAATTCTTAATGAAAACCTTCTCCAGAGTGCTCAGGATCTCAGGCTGGGGAGAAGGTTTACATTTCAACAAGACAGCAGCCCAAAGCATACCACTATGAAAACACTGGAGTGGCTTTAGGAAAAGTCTGTGAAAGTCCTGGAGTGGCCCAGCCAGAGTCCAGACCTGAACCCAACAGAACATCTCTGGAGAGACCTGAACATGGCTGTGCACCACTGCTCCCCGTCCAACCTGGTTGACCTTGAATGATTCTGCCAAGAAGAATGGAAGAAATTTCCAAAGGTGCCAAGCTTGTAGCTTTATTCTCAAGAAGACTTGAGGCCATCAATGCTGCTAAAGATGCTTCAACCAAGTACTAAATTAAGGGTATGAATACTTGGGTAAATGGGATATTTCAGTCTTTTATTTTTAATACATTTTCAGAACACTTGAAAAACCTGTTTTCACTTTATCACTGTGGAGTATTGTGTGTAGACTGATGAGAAAAAAAGAACCAAATCCATTTTAAGATGAGTCTGAAACATAATAAAATGTGGAAAACTTGAAAGGGTCTGAAAATTTTCCATACTGACTGTAACTCAAACAATTCATAAATGATCAAAATTAACAAACTACTTGATTAATAATTTCAGCTCCGATATCATCTAGCTCCCCCCAGAATTGGAGTTGGTAGATGAACACTAATGAAAATGCACCTGCACAAGGACCCACTTATGTCAGCTTTCATGTACCGCAGTCCGCTGGCCAGCGTGGCAAGAGGACACCTTTAACCTCTTAGCTATCTAAGGTTTACAAGGATACTGTATCTCCACCAAGGCTAACAATCTATAGATTACTACCATACACTGACTTTATATCACGTCACAAGCCTGACACCAGCCCCAGTGCCATGTAAACCAAAACGTTCATGACATCACATCTGGTATGTAACTACCCACAGGTGGCGTACGGTCTACAGTATGAAAGCTAGAAAACATTCTTCGCCATACATGTTGTTCCCTGTTGCACTTCATTATGGCTGTGTTGTGATTTGCCATTTCAACTACTCCATTGCCATCAGGGCAAATTGCATAATGCAAAAAGGGAAGTGACAGCACTTTTTTTTTTTCTTGGAGTGCAGTCAAGAAGTCAGCAGCAGATGACTGTGCCAAGTACTGTATGTAACATTTGCTTACTACATTATATGCTGACTATGCATACATTTTATGATGGAATTAATCTAACTGAAATGTAAAGTTGTTCCAAAATCATAAAGCTGCAGCTTAAGAACAAACCCAAGAACTGTCAAAGTAACATGCTGCCGTTTATACTGAATGCACTCCGAGATTTTGGGAACTATTTTACATACTGTCCCAAATTCAGCAATTTCTGATCAGTGTACATACCTGTCCACATACACACATTATGTTTGTCAAGTGATACACCTTTCAGAGTACACCCTGACCTTTATTCTGTCAGCAGTGACATCTCTCCTACCTCACCAGATAGTGTAGAAACCCAAGCATATGGGAATGCACATACGCACACAGAGGGAAGACACCCAGTAACTCACAAGAGACTGAACTTGTCCTGGAATTCAGTACCAAATGCCCTTGAATGACGTCCATGGTTTAAAAATACAGAATTTGCAGAAAACCGATTATTACCTCATCCTTGGTGACCTGTCCCTGTTTCTCACACCTTGCAGTCCTCACCTCAGATATCGCACAAAAACCATGCTATGTGAACTGCTGGTCTACTTCAACTCAGAAAAATGAGAAATAGATAATAGTAACACTGCACATCATATTTTGGATTTTTTTAAAAATGTGTTTGGATTATTTGTTTACGTGTGTGACATCACAGCACATGCTGCATTAACTCAGCTCGTGATGCTGCCTAGGCCTGCCTGCACAGCCAGTCTCCATAGCGGTGTGACTGTGTAGAACTGTGCCGAGGAGAGTAACTGAGGCCAAGTGATGAAGGTTAGAGACTGTAAGAGCACCCTCACACATTGGTCTGTAGGGAGATGAAGAGCAGGAGATGCACTCATTACATGTGTTTGCTACGACCCTTCATATGAGCTACTAAAAGTGCCAAATTGTGTTGATGAAACTCTGGGAGGGATTTGTAAGATTTCAATTCAAAAGGCAGATGAGGTTCTGTATGAGATAACATACTGTAACCATATGCCCACGACTGTTATGCATCCCCTGTGCCTGTATTTACATAAATCTGTGTCTCACCTTTCCCAGTTCTTTCTCCATTTTTTACAAACATGGACAACGACGTCAGCACATCTTCAAACTGATCTCTGAGGATCCAATCACATGAGCCTGATGATGAAAGGCAGCATCCGCAAACTATACAGTAGCAAGTGTGAAAGGGTAAAGGAATGATCCAGGATTATTTATTACTGGACTTTCATAAAGTTCAGAGATGGGTAAAACAAACACAATGATCAAAATTGAAGTAGGAAATCCTGAAAAGGTTTCAAGCTCCAAGAATAATGAAAACTACATTTCCCACAATACAACAGCAACAGACCTTCCCAACCTCCTAAATGTCTAGTGCTTTCAAAGTTCATACCCTGACACACCATGTCAGACTTTATAAACCTAGCCTCCAGATAGCTGAAAACCATTTCCACAGGCTGTGTACTACACCTCATGAGGAGGAAACATCATGCATAAAATTGATGGAGCTCCTCTTTAAAGAAAGATGTATCCACTGTATTTACCAGCAGTGTGTGTAAATTAATTCAAGCCAAAAGACAGATCGATGAGAAGCTGAGCACTTTCTCCAGTGCATTTCTGTCCTTATCCACATTACTCTGAAATCCCCATAAGACCTGAACAATCAACCTATGCAGGGCTCTGGGGCAGCCCCTTAATAACACCTCCTCCTCTTCCTCTGGCCCCTCTTACCTTCTTCCACACTACTGTTACTGTACTGTGGGTATTAGAACACTTGACTTTCCCTTTTATTCACAGCTACTCCTCCTGAATGACACATTTAAAGCCACCAAAGAACACTTGGATGGCTTTATATCTTTCATTCACTGGGCCCCCCTGTATATATCAGCTGCAAGTTTTACAACTTCTTTTTTTTTAATGGTTTATTTGCTTGCCATCAGACTGTAAACTGGCTGCATCTATTTGAATTCTCCTCCCTCTCTTTGCTCCTTCCAGGTAAAGTCAAAGGCCAATAAAGAAAAGGAGCTTGGAAAGTCTAACTGGAACACACCTTGGTCCAGTAACACTATAGTGTCCTGTACTCTTACCGGCAACCTTTCCATTGCAGTCAGTCCCTCGTTCTTCTCAGCTCAAATACATGACGACAACACAAGCAGAGTACAAACAACAACCCCTAGAAGACTATCTGGCCTGAATAAGAGATCATTAGTCTACAGCAACTTTGTTGCCAGAACCATACTCGAACTGTACAGCCTTAACTACCTCACCAGCTGTGTGGCCAAAAGAGTGGATTAGAACTAACAATACACCAAGGGCAGCCACGCCACCCCTGCTCTATTGATGACTCCGCATAGCCCCGCCTCACCACAAACAACTTAGATGTTTTTGAAAATAGCAGAAGCAGTTCAGCGGGGCTCTTCAGATGGCTGTGAGAGCGTGAGATAATCTCCGGACTCCCCCTCCTCTTCACCTACTAAAACAGGAGCACTGATGTCACCGTGGCATGAGGGATCAGTGAGCGACACGAGCTGCAACACAGGCTGGGGCTTGGCACGCAAACTATACTTGAAAACACACACAAACACACATACTTAAAACACTGAATGAGGAAAGGGAATTTGCTGAAAGCATGCCAACACATTAATGAAAGTTTTGTAAACACACCCAGACACAAGGCCTAGAGATTTTGGGAAATACAGATTATGGGTAAAATTAAATGCTTACAAGGATTAACACAAAAATGGAAGTTAAAACAGTGCAATATTGCCATAAAATTATACTATATATTATGTCTACTCCACTACAATGAAACATAAACAAAGAAACATCAAAAATAATTTCAACTGAACTCCCAATTGTCACTTTATTAGGTACACCTGTACAATTGTATCAAGTTCAGTGCAACATTTCCACCTTAACATTTGTGTTTATGAAGCTCAAAATGTTTGTTTTTGATGAGTCATAAATGTAGAAATTCAATTATATGTTCATTACTAAGGTCATAGTTAAAGATGATGTTGTACTTTACTACATTATATTTAGAGGTGTCTTATATTTTTGTCCGCCACAGCTACATACATGAGAGGCTCAGAATGTTATAGGAACATCTGTACTGAACCTTTCTCACCCTATTAAAATTCCAATTTTGTTAACTCAAACACACCTGGTAATTAAGCTCTGAGCAAGAGGATGTGAATGTAAGAAGACACTTTGTGAGGAAATATATTAGAGGGATCATCCACTGGCAAAAGCCCCCAGTTTTCCTCTGACTGATGATTGGCAGAGTGATGTGGTGCAGCACTGATAAGCAAACACTCAATATGAATATGCAAAAAACCCACCCAAGACAACAACACAAAATCTCTGACAAAACCAAATTCAAGGCTTCATGTTTACCGTTTATATATGATTCAGGCAAAAGAGATTATTTGGGAGGTGTTTTTCTGCACAAATATCTCTGCCACAAGTATGAAAAGGAGATCTGAGATCTTTGACTATGACTACATTAGCAGGAATAATGTGAAAAGCAAATACATAAATACATGACCTGCATTATGCATCATGTAGAAAAACATTTAATATAGCTACAAGCAGTTCTTCTGGCAAACAAAGTCAAAACTAATGACCTGTGTGGAATGTCATCAGGCAGGTGCAACAGGTATAATAAATGACACAGGTACTTTTGACAGACGTGCAAGAATGTTTCCACTATTGATTCACTACTATTGAATGTCTTTAAATGTTTCCCATAAGTAAACCAATTATTTTTAATGGTGCATGTACTCCTAGTTTCCACTGAACCGTTACCTGCTCTCCTGTGGCTTCCAAAACACTCGAAGTGTGTTACTTTACATATCACAGTGTCTAAATTTTCTAACTGGTCTGGTAACAACTGGACAAATAGCACTGCCTCAAATATAATCAATTTTTCTGAACAGAGTACAATGTTTTTACATGGCCTCAAACCAACTTTGACTAATTCTACCTAATGAGTCAGCTTCATCAGGTCAAGAACAAAATATGGAGTAAAAATTAATTAAATATAACAATAAAGTCATGCTTTCTTTGACATACAGTGAAGATCAGAACATAACCTTGACAGAAGAAGTAACTTGTGAATGTGTGGGGAAAAGGCTGTTTTGTGATACAGCAAAGTCCTAAATGTTGTAGTGCCAGGCATTCATATAGTATTTACATTTTGACTTGAATCTCTAAGGAGAGCCTGTCTGCAAGGCTTACTTCCTGTTTCTGCATCCAAGCTGCAAATTTAATTTGCATGTCGTGGCCAGACAGTTTAGAGTATTACAATTCCGTGACAGTTAAGTATTCTTATGATACCTTCTTTTGTATATGTTGAAGCCTGGCCTTTGTAGGAGCAAAAGTCAGATTTGTCAAAAAAGAAAAAAAAAATGACCAAGAGAGGCAACTGACCAGTTTTCTCTGTGTTTACTTAAGGTCAAAATGTGAGTTGTGGACTGAATTGCTATATTTGCCCCCAGATCTGTCTTTGCCACCACACACTACCAAAACAAAGTGCACCATCTGTGCTCTTCCCCACATACTGTAGTTGTGAGGGATACATCAACTCAGGATACAATGTATGTTCAGAGCAAAAGTCAGGACACCCGCCAAGGAGTTCTGCGTTATAGCTGTGTCCATTAAAACAAAGAAGCAGGCAAGCATTGCTGTC
>NW_018127952.1:143009-147390 GCF_001952655.1 Monopterus albus
GCGGGTGAAGGGGTATCTGGAGTGTTTACTCCAGCCAATAAGCTGCTGGCCTATTCACTTAAATCCAGTGAGGCTCTTGTCTGCTCAGCACTTCTTTAGTGAAGAAAGGCAGTAAAATGCAGCCAAAGCCTCAGGAGCATTTTGATTCTAAAACAATTTTAGACCAACTGCCAACTTTCGTCCCAGTAAAACCATCAGGTTTATAATTTAATGACCAGTTTTTGGTGATTTTTAAATATTGCCCCAGGAAAAGTCTTTCAGCATACTCTACTGTACACAACCTTTCTTCAGTTTATTCTGACTGCGAGGTCAGTGGTGTGACAGAGCGTGGAAATGGCCAAAGTACTCCAGTAAACAGATGCTGTTAGCATTGTTAACATGGTGCTTTGTGCATGGTTACAGCAGTCTCTACCAGGGGAGATTAAAAAACACACCTATGGACACTGACCCAGGGACACCAGAGAGCACTCTCAGATGAACAACGATGGTGTGCATTCTTTACATGGTGCGCTTTTTCAAAACCACTCAACTGTGAGACTAGGACCTAGAGAGATCTTGGTACAAAGGGTGTGCACATGACATCCCTGTGTCTGAAAGGTGCGCCCACATTAAAAAAAAAAAAAAAAAAAACCTAAAAAAGAAACTAGCTGCAATGTTAAAATTTTTTTTTTAATGACTGCCAAAAACTGAGGAGAGGAAAATGGGTTAGTGCATTTGAGAAAGACTTAAAAAATTCTGTAGAAACATGAATATACAGAAAATTTTGAATAGTTTGAAATTGAAGCTCCACTCTCTCATGTCTATAAGGCAAATATGATGCTACAGCCAGCAGCTGCTTAGCTCAACATAAATAATGGAAACAACTGCAAAATGATGTCTACTGACATATGGCTGATGAGACTAAAAGCCAAAAATAAAGGATACAATAACTCTTTCATACACACTGCCATTTCTCAGTTAAATTTTTAGAATAGGCTACATGTGAATCCAATATCTAAATATTTTAATGACTCTTGTCATTTAACATACTCTTAACTTAACTTGTTTTGTATCTTCTCTTTCTATTTTGCTGACATGCAACCAATAAGGTGATTGATAGATCAATGATCTACTTCGACAGTGTCAATGACTGCGTGGCATTCCAACAGTTAACATACTAAAGAAAATGTAAATGAACTGCACACCTAGCAGTCTATGAATTATTATATCCCTGTTCACTTTAACTCTAGTTTCCAGTCCAATCAGCCTTAAAATTGTAAATGAAAGGAGCAGGAAGCTATGTTTGGAACACACAGCAGTAGCATGACACCATGACCCCTGCAGTTGCTAACAGTTTAGAAAGCCCCCAAAAATTGTGAAACACAGAGTTGAAGAGGAGCTTAAAATGCTACCAGTGGACCTGGGCCCACTCAAATCTACATTCCTGTGAGCTTCTCAAACAGAACAGAGCGCCGCTACAAAGTCAATACTTGTACTGCCTTGTTTTGGGAGAATACCGTTTCCATAATCTCATGAAACTATCACATGCTGACCTTATGATGCTAAATTCTTAACCTGGGGGCAGGACAAGCTTTGATTGTGACCTTATTTGTTAAAGACTATTTCAAAAACAATGGGAGACTGTGTTTCATAAGTGCATGCACCCAACTGACACCTCGTAAGTGTGCAAGCTCTCTGAGATGAAGAGGCCCACTGTATCTACACTCAAGGTGACAAAGGGATTTATTATATTATCCTAATTTGATTTCTACATAGGACTAATGCTCGTGTTGTCAGCAGTGAGAGACTTTGGTGTCATTACTTCAGGTAGTGGAGCTACTTAATGCTGAAAACAATAGACTTGTTCTAGAAAATAAAATGCATGAATAACATGTTTGACCCTGGGCTCCTGGGCTGCTACATACAAGCATCTCATAGGGTGATACGCTCTACAACTGCCAATATTTCAATCAGTGGAGTGTGGGTGATGTGTGCTGCCCTCATCTTGCTTCCTCTCAACTCATTCTGCTCAGGTGCCAGTGGAGATGAATGACAAGGCGCAAAAAAAAAAAAAAAAAAAAAGATTTACACCTTTACTGCTCTTGTAGACCTGTAGACACTCGAGACAAGAAGGGAAATGCATGGTCACACTGCAGTTGACGGTTTGTTAAATAAAACTAAATGAGCTTGTGTCATATTTAAAGGCCAAATCCAAGTAGTTTGGGAGGTTTCTTTTTATGTCAGTGAACTGAAAAATAAGACAAAAAAAGCATTAATTGTGTCAGTCGTATAACACAATCTGGGGAAATATGCCTATAGTTATAGGGATTTTTTAAATTCTTTTTTTTTTTTTTACATGGACTATTTATTTGCTGGGAACATCTTGTCCTGGCCAAGAAATAGTCCAGAAAATAACTCTCTGTAACACAGCAAATATTCACTTGTACACCCTAGTTTTTCCATGTATGGGTTACACACATGAGATATAAGGTCTTAGAGATCTTCGGAGGTGCTGCTAGGTGGATTTTGCTGCCTTTGGACAGAGCTAGGCCAGCGGTTTTCTTGTGTTTCCAGTCTTTATAGTAAGATAAGCTAACTGGTTGCTGACTCCAGGTACATATTTACTGTGCAGACATGAGAGTGGTATTGATCTTCTTATCTAAGTCTCAGCAAGAAAGATACACATTCCAGTAAAATGTCAAACTATTTCTTTAACACACACATGCCGTTTAGTTGGATATGTTTTGTCCATAGTGCCTTATTGCACCAAAACTTTGTCCCAGTGGGAATCATGCTGACAGTGGCTATGTACCAGGGGTTAGTGCCATGCTCTAGCTATAAAAGACCACTGTACATACGCACATGATACCCGTGATAGACAGAGATAAGCCTAGTCCATCACTTGATCCAATCAGCAGCTGTAAAGACAAAGATGACAGCAGGGCCATTGAAGCCAACTGAATGCTAGCATTTCTGTGGGTGCGCAGAGGGAGACTGCTCCTATTGTGTGTTAAAACATATATGCGATTGTGACAAACAGCTGTCAGCTCAACTGAGGTAACTGCATTGAATTTGGGGAGTAATATCCAAGAACAAAAGTCTTAATAGAAACAGGAGGGGAACAGCACAGAAAGTTTGACACTGTAGCCTAATGAAATAAAGTCAAAGAGAAGGAGAAAGAAAAAAGCCAATATCAGTATCCCTCCTCTCAGCCAGGAAAAGCACAGAGGATTAATTCATCACCACGCTAAGCCTTTGCCCTCCTCTGGAATAAATTAGCCAGCGACTCTCGACTTAGACTAAACACACACTACTGACCAGACAGCGCACACAAAAATGGTGGGAGAGGGACCTGACAAATGGAGAGAGGCTGGCCAGGTCAGTGGTGTATCATATCTTACTACACACCCGTTAAAAGTAAGATGTATCACATGGGGTGTTTGGTTCAGAGACTTTTTAAGTTCTGTGCTGGGAGTTAACAACAGTTAAGTGTTTCCAACTGAGGCTTCAGTTTAGAAAAGCAACCTTGTGCGCCTTGTCACTTCTGGGGATGGGAGGGTTTAACAGGAGAAGTCTGAGGTATGGCCGAGCAGTTCCACCACTTACGTATGCAGAAACTGGGCCCAGCCAATGAACAAGATGGTATTACTCTATAGACAGCTATAAGCTGAGCACTTTTAATTGTCCTTTTCCATTTATTTATTTAAAATTCATTCTGTGTTTGCTGTTCGGCAGAAATACTTGATTTCTGTGAGTGGGGGCAATCAGACTGGAAAAGTCAAGGCCAGATAAATGGCGTTGTGCTTGGCTGAGGTCTTTCTCAGTCTGTTTGGTCCTACACACACACACACACGCACGCACACACACACACACACACACACACACACACACACACGCACACAAAATGCCCACTATCACAGGACCTTGTACTTGAACCTCATCATTGCCAGAGCAACCCAGATGGTAACGTATCCTTGACAAAGACACACATCACACTCCCAAACTTCTAATGAATCTTTCTCACACTGTCGATGCCTGCACATGTTCCTCTGAGTCTCTGTGTCTCTCTCCAAATGTAAAAAATGTAAGCCAAGACATGGCACAGTTTTAACATCTAATTCAGTCCTGTAATTCACTAAACTTGTGCACTTTGCTGTAGCCAATGCCAGCTGTGTGTAGATGTTGGTGATGATTATTATCCTCTAGGGGATGAATGTGTGTGCTCCCTTCAGAATCACAATGACACAAGCCAGGATACAAACACGCACACAGAGACTCAAAACAAAACACACAGTAAAGCCATGATGTGGATCTGATATGCTTTCTACTAGGGCTGCA
Organism: Monopterus albus; assembly: GCF_001952655.1. Taxonomy (NCBI): domain Eukaryota; kingdom Metazoa; phylum Chordata; class Actinopteri; order Synbranchiformes; family Synbranchidae; genus Monopterus; species Monopterus albus. The sequence continues at coordinate 147,327 of NW_018127952.1, forward strand.
GCAGTAATTGCTTTCATTATTAATTAATCTGCCAAATATTTCATAGTTGTCTGGTCTAAAATGT
>NW_018127952.1:147447-148402 GCF_001952655.1 Monopterus albus
TCCTGATATACTGTAAGCTCAGTAGAAACTCCAAAGTGATTCCATTCCTAATCACCTAAGACAAAGACAAGCATCAGATCGTCACATTTAAAAGCTGAAACTAGGCTTTACTGCCTAAGAAATTACTTCAGAACCTGATCGGTTATCAAAATTGCTGACTAATTTTCTGTTGTTTAATGTGTACTCTTGACTGACATTACTGGGATCAGGTGCAGCTATACTATTTCAAACAAAGCAATGATATCTCTCAAAGTCTGTATAAATATTTCAATACAATAAATGACTGATTTGGATTTTTGGAGTGACAATGTGTTGTAGCAGTACACACACATAATTGCACAGCTATCAACGGTTACTGTTGATCACTTGTATAGAGAAGATCAAGAGCCACTGAGCCTTGAATGCATGATGTTGAGCCAAACTAACTTGCTTTTCTATACATGATGGTAAAATTAAATTTGGCCATTCACTGGGATCAACCACATGGGACACCTTACAGAACAGTGCTTAACCGTTTCAAGCTGAAGGAAATTTGTACAACATGAGACTAACTAGCCCAGCTAACTAAACGTAATGGGACTCAAACACAGCCAGTGACTTAACATGGGGGCGTCTGTCACACTGGATCCTGCTGTTACATTTGGCAGCTAAACTCAGCTTGCCAGCGGCCTCCGGGTAGCCAGTGGTCTGTCAGACTAACGTACACAAACACAGAGATGCACTCATGCACTACTAAATTCACAAGATCACAGTTTTTTTGTGGACATTGTGCGTTTTCAGACGCCTGTAGATGTATATGCAAATATTACAGCACAATCATACTTTGAGCGGTGTGCCACTGCAAGAGTCGTTTCTTCATTTAGGTACAGGATAACTGTCCTCAACTAAATACTGTTTAATTACTCAGTTTTCCACAAATGGAATGAGGCCGGCACAAATGAAACCAGGATCTTCA
>NW_018127952.1:148457-158637 GCF_001952655.1 Monopterus albus
ACCTGAATACCCTATGAATGTGTACCTTCTACACAAATGCTAAATACCAAGAATCCTCATTATCTTGATTAGAAACACCTATTTTGTCCCTGTGTACATGCAGTCAGAGCAGTTTGTTATCCTCTTATCTTAATTATATGTGGTCTAATACACAAATGGGACTTTTTATTTATTATGCTATGACACAACAAACCTTTTGCTTATGTCACTCAGTCCTTTTTGATACATATTCCTACTTTGCATTCACGCAACCCTGTCCATAGTTGAATGTTTCTACAAATTACTCATCTACTTGCACGTACAGTATGAAACACAAGAGTTTAAACCTCAGCAAGATCCCACAAGACTTCCTACTGAAAAGCACAACTGGAAGAAAGGTAAAGCTGAGGGCAAAGCTGTGTCAACTGAAAAAGAACCACAAATGAAAACAGATGTTGGCGCTTCCACGCTGAGATTTTGGTTATATAAAGTCCAATTACTCCAGCTGTGAGATAATACATATCATGTGCATATAAAGCACCCAGACTGTTTGCTTCATCCCGACTCTTCCATTAAACCTTCACAGAGAACAATACCTTGGGTTAGCGTGGAGGCCTGTGACCCCACAACCTGCACCGAGCGAGTATCACGGCCTAGTTCTGCTAAATTAAACAAAGCAGCAAAGCTGTCAACTCATGCAGAGTTTGACGGAAGTTGAAATAAAAACAATGCAATGTCTATCAAAAAATAAATAAACACTGGGCTTAGGATGTTGTATTGAAAAGTCACAATTCTAGTGGCTTTGTTTTCTCCCTTTTTGTCTATAACAGGCCCATTGCTGGTTAAAAAAAAAAAAGAAAGACATATGGCTTTGGAATTGTATAATGTCCTCAAATAACTTCAACAGGAATTTGTCTTTAAACTGCATGTCACACACACTTGTAAGTCTCACACTCTGAACATGTAGGTTGTCTCACCTTGCTGCTCAGGGGTTTTAGGGGTAGTCCGGAGGCAGGATTTCCTTGATGCTGAGTGGTATTAGTCTGCTGGGGTGAGTGGGAATCCTCAGACTCTTTTCCACTGTGGTAGACCACCCTATCAGATATATGAATGCTTGAAGCACAGCCCATGCTTCAACCCCACTTCAGCCCTTTTCTTTTTGAGCAAGTGCTTTACTTTGAGGCTACCCGAGTGTCATTTGCCCTCTCTTTTAGTATGTAAAGTCCAATCTTCCTCCTTAGGTTTTGTTTTTTAAATGTATATATAAATACATATGTGCATCATTTAGGCCATTTAGCAAAGCCGGATCTCCAATTTGCTTGAACACAAGGTATGAATAATATATGTTAAAGTTAATTGGAAATCATTAATCAAAGCAGCTGTGTGACCCCCAGACTACTTGGATTCCGTTATTCTTCAGCTGAGCTGCTCAGATCCCCATGGACGAATTTTATCCCTCACTCCGGTTCCTCTTCTCGTCTGCTTCGTACCACATCACCATTTTCTCATTTTTCCTCAACTTAGGGGTTATCAAGCAGGCCTAAAACCGCACCGCGCAGTCCCTCCGCCAGCTTCATGCAATAGTTGTATCCATTTCTGTGTCCAGTGTTTCATGTGTATCCTTCCTCCCCCACCCCGGAGCCATCAAAATGATGCTTTCCCCCTCTCTCTTTGCCCACTTTAGCTCAAGACATGGGCCATAAACCGGTTCTCACGACACTTTGCTCCAGTCCTGAGCCGTTCATCATCAACAGGCTGAAATATTCACACTGCAGAGTGTTATTCTGACCGGTCGCTCCGATGTCAAACACCCTCCGTAAAACATAATGCTATGTAGTCCGACGGAGCACTCCATTTATCACCAATTTAGGACGCAGAGAAATCTTACTGGATGGCTTGCAATCTCCATTCAGGCATCCGCTGCCCGAGGGAGGATGTTTCGCCTGATATAAGAGGTCCAAACCCCGGCGCAATTGGCTACAGTGTCACCAGGCTCCACGGTTTTCTCTCATTCTGGAGAAAAACAGATGTAGAGGCTGTCTAACATTAATATGTGGAGGTACCACCTCTAGAGAATGCACTCGCTTGAGAGACACTCAAGAGAAAAAAATCTTTAAAAAAAAATGGGGGGGAGGAAAAAATAAGACCGCGTCGTGTCCACAAGTTTCGGATTTGAATTCGGGGACGGCGGGATTATTTAAGGTTGACGAGGGCGAAGGTGAAGCAGAATCGAGCTACATAACGCTGATTTTATGTTTGTCTTTTCTCTGCCTTTTCTGGCGTTTGCCCTTCCAATTCTTCAGCGCTGCTTGACAGCGGCACATCCAATAAAAGCACCCGCAAGGATTGACCTACAGCCTTTACTGACGTTAATGCAAATGAGCTCCGCGCAGCTAATCGGCGTCGCGCTCGGCGCCGCTGGGTGGTCCGTGGCTTTCCGTGGCATATTTGAAAGCAGGAAGAGAGCTCGCTGACGAACAATGCTGACAAGACAGCTACGCCGAACGTTTTCTGCACTCAGTAGCCTGCGTGCAAGCCGGGCGGAAACGGGTTTTGCTGAGTTTTGCACGGTTTTGCTTAATGCAAAATAATTAGACTATAATTTACAGTAAGAACACCCAGGTTAACATTTTTGGTCGGGTTTCAGGGCTGTGCAACACGTGACACGTTATCATAAAGTCCTATATAAATGTTTAAATGTAATTTAATATTAAAATATGTAAAACATACAAACAATATAAATCAGCTTGTAGCCAATACTGTGTTCTTATGATGTCAGATTAAATACATGAAATCACTTAAATGTTTATTTTTCCTAATTGTCTTAATGTCACATTTCATGTCAGTGTTCATGTTTACCCATATTTGCCCACTGCTTCATAGCAGGCTTAACAAATATCACTTTATCTAAACTTCCCAAAAGGGGTTGACTTAATCATCCCTGCGAATAATACTTCACTACCATCATAATGCCCAGAGAATATGCAATACTAGGTTCTCCAGATCGGATATACTGATCTGGGTAGCAAATGTTTTCATGGAGCCTTATTACATGTGAACTCTGAGAAACAGAGCAGTGGTGTATTCCAGTGCATTTGCATCTGCAATGCAAAAGATGCTACTGATGTTTGGTATCCTCACTGTGCTCCCTGTGATCTCCAGAAATGCTGGATCCTATATTTTGCATAATGCAACCAGTAGTACATTTTTGTTAACCCCCTTAATAATAATAATAATAATAATAATAATAAATAATAATAATAATAAAATACCAACAAGTCATGAGGGTGTGGTTTAACTGCATTAGTCATTATGAGGTCATAAAAATACAAACCATCAGCGTATATAAAATCACTTACAGTCACAGTCTCAAATGGTTTATATCAAAAAACACACCCATAAATTAATTACTGAACAGGACTACTGGGCTATTACCCTTTCTGTTGGAAAGTCAATTGATTTTAAAATCACCACAAAAAGTCATAAAATGAGAATAAAATAGATATAAAACAACTATAAAATGATACAAAACCACTAAAAAGAGACGGAAAATGACTAAAAAGTTGACAGAAAAGATCCTAATAACAGCAATACGACCACAAAAATATGCAGGAATGACAAAAAAAGAGAAAAGAAAAAGGATATGAGATGCTAAACAACCAAAAATGAACACTACTTGGCTAAAACAGATGCAAAACAACAACTAACTATATATTAAATGGTTTCTCAGTCTACATTTTCCTCATAGAAGTGCAGAGGAGGAAGGGGTTATTTATACTGTATGTCTGTGCCAGGTGTGTTACTAGACATAAAGCTCTACTGGAACACAGGCCCCGCTTGACTAAAATCACACATTTTTTGAACATCTGCTACATGAATGAAATGTGCTATACATTATTCTATATGAACTTTCCTTGCTTAGCCCACCATTCCACTGCCATACTGCTGCTACTGGTAAAGGTAAAAATGTAGTGATGTTAATCTTAAACATACATTAACAACATGCTCAACATGTTGTTATGGCATGAAGGTCTGGTCCTGTATTGCACATTTCTTTGCTTTCTTCTGCATTCCACAATAATATAATTTGTCAAGTAACCCCAGTTTTATGTGTCAAATTTAAATTTCCACAAGTTAATCTATCAACAAATCATTCATTTAAACATACACCATCTGCTTGTTAAATGTACATAAAATAAACATCTTCTGGACTGTGTGACAAGAGCATCAAAAGGCTCTAAGTGTCAGAGCAGGCAAAATTCAAGTTTCCAAACATACTCCCTGTAGCAAAGCATAGGAGAGTGAATGGTTTACGGACTCCAAACTAACTGGTGTGTTCTCTGTGGTGATTATTATTTTGTCATGATGTGTCCCTATGTTCTGGTCTTGTTTTGAGGAATGATGCTAGCAGTTGAATAGTATTGTGCAATATGAGGCTTGGTTATGCATTTAGTGTATGTTTTAGGTTAGTATAGAGTAGCAGCAGAAGAGGTGATGCTTACAGAGAAGTGCCTTAATGTAAAATGTTGTACATTAGCATTTTAAGGATTTATACTCCTCTTCTGATTTGGAGGAAATTGACCTGTTGATGAGTGCCTAATCCTAAATGTTTAAATCCAGTGTGTTCTGTAATAACAGGCTTACAAAGGATTGTGTGCTGCTTAGAGCTCACACTAACTGTTTTGTTACCTGGCTCTTGGGATATAAAGTGAATAATTTTACAGCTAAATATTAGATTTTAATTCTTGACATCTATGGTTTACTTTGTGATCTAATTATTCCATCCCTCAGGGGTAGTCTACCAATAAATAATATTCACTTTAGATCCAGGGTTGATCCAGAGTCTTATGATCTAACATTTATGTCCTGATCTAATGATCCCAAACCTCATGAACAGCCTACTCCAGGGCCTTGGGACACACAGTCACCTTTAATCCATAATGTGATTCTGAATGTAATTTATTAGTACTGGAGGCGGCCACAGGTCTTGTCACAGGCCATAGCTCAGAGAGTGTTCACCCTGTAGCTTGATCCAAGCTACACTGTTACAAAGGTGAAGCTGTTAAATAGGGAGCGTGCTTGTGTCGAATGTCAGAGAGCCCCACATAGTCAGGATTTGTCTGCTGACAGTGAACAGTTTTGGTCCCACTGATGTCACATGCTGCCACAACAGTGTCTGAGATAAAATAGATTGTGAAATTTGTGACTTTTGCTGTACTCCTTAACAGTTTGTCATAAATCAAAGCTTTTTACCCTAAGATCTTTAAAGGTCTTAAGTGTACATGGGTTTACTTTAAAGTGACACTCTTATCTAGTGAAGAGAAAGGAGTGGCACACTAGAATTATGTAAGACAACAAAAAGTTTGTGTAGGTGCAGTGCTGAGAAAAGAAATCAAATATTAACTTACCATACTGATGTGAGCATTTTAAAGTTCAAAAGTAAAGAGTAATTAAAAAGGTTTAATCCTCAGGTTATGAAGTTTAGTCTAGTCTTCTGGATTCCCTCACCACTACAGATCCAGGCAAAAGATGATGACTGGACTTGCATGGCGACACTGTTTAATTTGGCGAGAATACTGACAAGGTGAGTAGCAGGGTCCAAGCTGAAAACTATGATTTGGTTGAGTTTATCTATGCTGTAAGGTGCAAAATTACAGCATCAGGAATCCATAGGTCTATCCTCAGGATGTTGTCGTGTATGTGGATGCCTTCAGTACGTTGCCACCTCATTGTAATTAAAAATGTTAAATGACCTAAAGTTAGTGGAGAACACTTTAATAAGGTGAAATGTGACATTTAAGTAATGACTGCTTTACCATTGTATATAGCTGAATTCATTATTATAACCTAAAATAATTCAACATCAGCATTATTGTTTGACTGTGTCATTAAGGCACTTTATTTCAATTGTTCAATAAACTTCAGGTTTCTGTGTTTTATTCCACCACTAGATAGCAGCAGAATGCACACATCTGCAGATTCAGACTTTTTAAGCACCTTCTCTGTTATTGCAGATCTTATCACAGTGTTGCATTTTCTAATTCAATTGGTGCCAGACAACAAATCACTATACTAATATCCATATATAATTAACTTTATATATATTTATATAATTTTTTGGTCTTGCAGGCTTTAAATATTAAAATACCAAGACAGTCAAATTTAGTTCTCATAACCTATATTATGCTATATTACTCCTATCTCTTGTAAGATCTATAAAGTACTATAAGTTACTGTGCCAGAAAATGAAATGAAAAAAAGACATTTTTATTCTCCAAGAAAGGAAGTCTGAGATGCACGCAGAAGTAAATACAATACAAAAGCCAAGGTTGCAAGATACATCTTTCAAATGCACAGGGATTCATTCTTACTGATGTCCCTGGGGCCACAGGGGCTTCAGATCTTTCATTATCAGACCTCACTACACAGGTGACCAGGTCCAGATTGATCAAGTTCTGGCTTGCATCCCAGCAGTAACAAACCAAGGGTATGTCCTCTTTATCCAAAGCCACTTTTTGACTGTCTCTGCAGCTTCAGTGATGGAAAGTATGGCCCTTCTCTTTATTGCTCCGGTGAGTCTGTGTTTAGTCAGAGCTTTATTGAGTGAGTGCCCAGTGAAACCCTGGAAGCCCACTTCAGTTGGGTTGCAGTAAGCTTGCTGGCCTTGGTTTCTGCACATCTCCACTAGCTCTTCGTATTTGCTGAGTTTCCTCTCAAGAACCTCCTCTCAAGAACCTCCTCTCAAGAGCCCCCTCCATGTTCTCCTTCCAGAGAACTTAATTTGTCTCCTAAAGTCCACTCTGGGCTGGCAATCTGTGGCTGTAGAGAGTAGGTATGGTCTAGTTGTTGGACCTGGGCGGGGGCTTCTCTCCACCTTTAGAAAAAGGGATGGACTTCTTCCTAGGGTGGACTGGATAGCTGTGGTGACCACTTCTGCAAATGCCTTGAGCACTTGGTCATAGCCCCAATGGAAGCATCACTCAGTCAAGGCTTTGGTACATCTGCTGAGGAGTTGCTGAAGGACCCCCTCCCAGTGTTAGCCTTGCCCCATGTGTGGGGGTTTGCTGGGCTTGGCAAGGAGTCATGGAAGATAGGTGTTATTTCTCCTGTCCCTTAGCTTTGCTAACCTGACAGCTTCGGAAGTAACCAAGACCTGCTCGCCCTTTTTCCACTAACCCAACAAGAGCCCTCTGCCTTAACCTTGCCTCTGCCATCTGCAGCTCTCTGGCAGCACTCCACTTTCTGCCTGTGTGGACCTCTATACCAGCTACTGCTACTTTAGGATCCCTGGAATGTAAATTATGTATTACATGGCTTCTCTTGTGCGTATTAACATGAATTTGTCTGTGAGGCCAGTGAAGGGGAGCTGTTGGTTGTTGGTGGACCCATACAAAGTGGCACTGCTTAAAAGCCTTGGCAGGCCAAGCTATTTTCACAGGTAGTTGCTGATCTTCTTTTTCAGGGCTTCCACAGTTGACATGGGAACACCATAAAGCAGTAGTGGCCAAAAGACCCTAGGCAGAATGGCATGCTGGTATTTCAAAGCCTCAAAGCAACCAGGCAACCAAGATCCGCAAACCTAGGAAATCCAGGCCAATGGATGGAAGATGTGTTCTTCAGGCTGCTGTCAAAGTATTTCCCCAAGCTCTTGAGTGGCAGGGGGCCCCTTAGTCAGGGGGACTGCTGATTTGAACACCATATTCACGGTGAGGGAAAGAAAGGATGTCTAGAGATAGTACAGCTGGTTATGATTCTTTTTTCAATCCTGTGCCATCCTGACGTCAAAGACCCAGAAGTAAATCTCATCCAGAGGTTCTTGTAAAAATCCAAAATGAGGTCACTGATCTTCCTGGGAACATGGTGTCTCTCATATAAACTTTTGGAGTATATATTACTGATAATGTAAATTTGCTAATGTATCCTTTACGGTTCACATCATCAACTTTGATCAAAACAGCATTGAAAAGAATACTACGGTCCACAAACTGGCACTTCATTTTACAGAATCATAGGTTTTGTTTTTCTTAAAGCTATAGTTACAAAGATGTTGCCTTGAACTGAAACAAAAGTAATAAACTGAATAGCTGTTTTTCTTTACCTTTCCAGTAAAGTCACCACTTCTCCTTGCATTTGCATTAGTCCACTTTACATAATAATATATGATGCAATATTTCTCCTATTGACACATCATCCTGTACTTAAAATAGAGTATTTCATGTTGTAGTGTTAATACTTTTATAATAAAAGAACTCAATAATGTCCGATTGACACAAATATACAAACAAACACACAAATATATACCAAATGATATAATCAAAAACAAATAGACAATCGCAAAAATGACACATCTTTATAATTACATTTAATAATGGTGCATAATACAAAACATTGCTTGCATTCCTCTGTTGAGCCACGAACTTCCTTTGAATTCACGATTTCTAAATAAATATCAACTGTCCAACTGTATATGCAGCAAAGGAATCAGAAAACAAATCTTTACAACAGAATATCTTTTGTTCAAATATTTCCAGAGAGGGATAGTACCCAGAGAGAACCCACGCAGGCACAGAGAGAACATACAAACTACACACTGTGAGGCCACAGTCCAAAGACATGCAGTTTAGGTTGAATGGTGACTCTAAATTTCCCATAGGAGTGAGTGTGGGTGTGTGTGGTTGTTTGTCTACATGTCAGCCCCTGTAATAGACTGGTGACCTGTCGAGGGTATACCCCACCTCTTGCCCAGTGACAGCTGGCTCCAGACCCCTGTGACCCTCTTCAGGATAAGTGGTATAGATAACGGATGGTTCAACTTTGCGTTTCAGTAGGCGACACCCAAACGCAAAACCTTTAGGGGTACATTCCTTTTAAGATAGGGTTTGAATTTTAGAAACTGAGGCATTTTGTTGTGACAACACATTTTAGAGCTACAGTGGAATTAAGATTCCAGAATAAGGCTTTAATCTTTAAAGCTCAATAAAAACTGCCTATTTCTGGCAAGGCTAGTCGAAGTAGGACTGCAGGGTACCACGGCGGCGGACATCGGTCGTCCAGCAGTGGAAGCCACCACCCAGGGAGTTGGCATGGCGAATGTTCACCTTTATGGGCATAATACCTACAAAACACATTCATGTATTATTATTATTATACAACCTAGAGACCTTATTTTCTGAAAATAGCCCTTATAACAGTTTTTTTCTCATAGTTGAATTGGAAGATCAAAATGTCTGAAATGATTCTTATAGGATTTAAAATAATGAAAAAATAAGCCGATAAGCTGGACTAACTTTAACATATGAACTCACCGAGGCTCTCAAACATTTTTTGAATGGTGGTTTCATTGGCCTCAACCATGACACGCTTCTCATCCAGCATCAAGACATTCATGGACAGCCATTTGGAGGACATCCACAGTGGGTGGTCTGCACAGAAAACAAGACAATGCCTTTTATCAGTAAGACTTTCAAATGTTCAGCTAATGTAGAGGACATATTTTAATCTAAGTACCCACCATCAGGCATCAGAGGCATTGGAGGTTTCACAACAGTCCAACCAGCCTTCTTAAACATGTCAATCTGAGGTAAAGAACAGTAAGCAGCGGTGAACATGGGGGCACTTTGTGGTATTTATCAAAGTAAGATGATTTATCAGTCCACAAGAGGATAGCGAAGGACACTGTGAGAAATAAAAGGTAGCCTTTCCTGTCCTACGGTACCTGGCGACATGGCCGATCGGGGTTTGACAGCACCAGTCCTGGCCCAATAATATTGAAAGTAGCATCAATATGCATGGGGTTAGGGTCTTTGAATGAGATTATATGGATCTTGTAGTCTGGGGCCAGATGACGACGCATCCACTCAATTCCCATGTAATTTGTAACCTGCAGAAAAATGACAGTAGAAGAGGTTTGAGGGAGCTGCTGCATATTTGCCAGAGCTACCTTGAAAAAGAGATTGTAAACTTTTTTACTTGATCCAACCTTTCATTCTGCACTTGGACATTTAAACAATAGACTACTGTTTAAGAATATACATTTGTCTTTGTAACACTGTGAGAAAAGTCAGCAGCCACATCAAATACATGTTCATACCTGGCTCCTCTGGACAAACAGGTCCCTCCCAGCTCGAATAAAATCAGCAGCATCAAAACAGGGCTCGTGTTCTGTGGTCACAAACTTCCCCTGGGCAGCCAGTTTGTGTCT
>NW_018127952.1:161412-170045 GCF_001952655.1 Monopterus albus
GTGTGTCTACGTGCCATTGGTCGCTTGCAAATTGTGGGGTGACGTGACGTGGGGGGGAAACGCGCTCCTGAAAGCCTATCCCTTACGCCAGCAAATTCTTATCGACTCTACTGATACTGTAGCTCGGAATGTTTCCATGAGGAACATCTGAAAATGTCTCTATTATTTTCATTGTATACAATATTTTATTCAATCAAAAAAGCTACTTGGTAAATGCAATTTCGTTATTTTTGGTATAAAATAAGTACCTGTGTTTGCTACTGTATATAAAAGGCTGCATAAACGAAACCTTTTGGTGATTTCATTTATATATGGTGTCATTCAAAACCAGGATTAAATCTAACATTTTCTCTAGTCCTCGCTGTATTAACATGCTATCTCCTGTGCTGATCATACAAAAGACAGCTGGTAACATTTATTTAAAAAGAAGCAGATTTATATAAATGCAGTCATGGCTGAATTTGCATACAATTGGTGTGCCATCAAATCCTAACACAATCACACAATTTAATTTCATCACATTCTTAGTTAATGTTAACAAACTCGCCCTAGAAACCAGAGCTAAGGGTAATAAGGATAAAAGAGAGATTGCTTTGTGCAGGCAACCATTGTGCTTACAAGAGTTTCATGACCCTGAGACCACTGAAGGCTAGCATTATCTGGCCATCTAAAATTATCTCTGGTTGACGCCCAAGGTTCAAAGGATGAGCACCAACAATGCCTTCATCTGCCAGTTGCATCCTTTTGCTAGTCTAAAACTCACAAGGAGAATTTTGTAAATCAACTAATAGTTTATTGTTATCTGTAGTTGTTACGGGGCAGACAATCATCCAAACTGATAGATGCACTGTAACCTGTTGATTTGCCCTTTCTATACATCAAATCCAACATGTTAGGCATATTTAGTGAGCTTTAAATGTGTTTGTCATCTTAGTATTGTGCTTAAACTGTGTATGTTAAAGCAAAGTTACAAAAACCAAAATGCTGAGCTAAAAGAGCTGCAGAGTTTTGTTAATTCTCTCTGTCTCCAGAGATCAATCTGTATAATTGCCTAATATAATGTGAACTGTAATGGAAAATGTATTATGTATTAATGATTAAACATGTTCTTTGTATAGCATTGTTGTCCAGTACAAACCATGCTCATGAGGATATGTATTAATATGTAGAATCTTAAACTTGCTAAAGGACTGAGATGCTATACTTACACATAGGAAGGTGAACTGAAACTCTCTCTTCCAGGAGTGTGCTGTAGTGATGCTGGAAACTGGGTGAGGGGTGATAAGAATCCTATAAAAGATAAAGCATTGTACTTACTGCTATAGTGCACTCAGAAACAGTGCACAGAAATGGTCCATCCCTAGTCTACAAGAGGACAAAGGACCATCCTCAAGATGGCAAGGGGCTGCCTTGGGCTCTAACACAGTTTGTTAGAAGGAACTAATATGAGGGCTTATCAGGATAGCTTTTTCAAGACTGTAGCTGAAACAACTTGATTCACGGTGACAACCATATCTAAAGAGGTGTGCACTCTGTGGACGTGGAACTTTGCCATGGGGAAAAGATCGAGCTCAACAAAACCGGGGACAAACTTGATCTGTCATCTGATAACATTAATTTCATGAAAACTAACTACTGTATGATGACAATAACATAATACTTGTTGGACTTCAGATTAAGGAGTTCGGGTTTCAAAATGGGAGCACATTCAGCACAACTTACTATCCTGCAAACTAAAATATATGAAAATAATCCACTTCCCAGTGTCTTGCCACCATTCTTAGAAAAAAAAGATGCAAGAACCAAATCCTAAAGGTTTAGTGCAATTTGTTTTGTGAGCAGAATTGGGCTTGACAGAGATGAGCAGTTTCATATTAAAATAATTAAAATAAAATATGAATAAAGGAGAGGAACTATCAGAGGAATAATACAGGGCACCTCCAAGGAAAAAAAAACAGATAAAAACAATGACGTCTTTAAAGTTGATTAGAAAGCATACAGCAGGTGATAAGAAGACAGAGAGAAAAGTAGATCAATGGCATAAGAGAAGCAGACAGAGAAGGGGGGGAAAGGTCAGGATAAGCACTGATATGACATGCAGGCAACAACATACACACACCACCTCTACAAAGTCCACACAAAAGACACAAATCTACATAGCTCAAGGTGATGGAGACAGCTTTGATGCACATACAACACACAGATTGCAACCAAATGTTAAAGAAGAAAAGCTGAAAACCATAAATGATACACACCCATGCTCACAGCAATGAAGAATGATTTGCTACTGATACATTTAATTTTTCCTTTTTTGACGATAGCACTGGTTGAGAAAATGTATATACATTTAAATATTAGGGAGAGAAAAAAAAAAGACCCAGGAGACCCTACCAACAGCACGACAGGATCCCCAAGAACCTCTAGGGCTGTTAGATCTCCTAACCCCTCACTACACTGAGGCTCCATCACTTAGATGAGCTGTTGATGGACTGTTACACTCCTGCTTTCTGTTTCATTCACAGACACTGCTTCACTCACTAATGCCATGCAGCTGGTAGTACCACAGGAAAGGGCTTCATGCCAAGAGAAGAAGTCGTCATAGTTGACATGGTGTTAATGTTTTCCAACAGGTCACCAGGATGCAGTGACAGTGGCAAAAGTGCTGCTGAGAGAGATCACTCCTAGCTGGGGAATCCCTATACATTTCAGCTCAGACATCAGACCAGCTTTTATCAGCACTGTGTTAAAGCAGCTGACTGATTATATGGGGATCATCATTAAAGAGCACCATAGTTGCCACCCCAGAGTACAGGAGCTGTTGAAATAGAAAATCAGACTAGAAAACAAGCTGGGAAAATGTTGTGAAGCAGCAGACTTAAGATGGTTGTCAGCTCTACCACTGGTGTTGTCCTACATGAGAACCAGACAAAGAGATAAATATGGGTTAAGTCCATTTGAAATGAACTCCCCACCTCCCACCCAAAGGGATAGAATGTCCCAGGCAGGGCAAATCATTGATTGAGCATGATGTAGTATTGTGTTAGCCTCTCCGCTTCCATGTCAGCCTTTTATTCGCAGGTGAAAGCGGCGCTGTCCCAGCCAGCAGAGCAGAGCCTACATGACATCAAACCAGGAGACTAGGTGGTGATTAAGGACTTCAGATGGAAACATTGAGGACAGAGCAGATTTGTTGGACCCTCTCAGGTGCTGGTGACCATGGAGACAGCCAAAAAGGTGCAAAGGAGAATGCCCTGGATCCACGTTAGTCACTGTAAGAAGGTGCCAAAACCACTGGATGACATTGCACCCACAGTGTGGGATGCACATCAACTGACTGTTTGCTAGAAACATCAACTCCTGACACTGAAGAGTGGCAGGAGTGAAGGCGGATCGCTACTCCTTGCTGCTACTTCTTCAAGCCAGACAACATACAGAGAGGGTGAAATAGCGCCTCCTTTCATCAGGGCAAGCCCTTGCCCCACCAGTGATGTGCAGGGTGCTCCAGCAGTCACCTACAAGAGAGAGATAGCAACGTGCAGGGTACCGGCCACAGTTGCCCACAGGGGATCAGCAATGGAACGCATGGACCATCACTCAGGCTTTTCAGAGGAGCAGGGTGTAGTTGAGGACAGGTGTTATGCTTTTCACAGTATGACTCATTATGATTCCCATAATCTGGTTGACTGAGAGCCAAGTAAACAAAAATGATGCAGTCACATCTCACATTACAGACTGAACACCAAAGTGCAACCCAGAGTCAACAATAATGATTTTCAGATCACGCATCCACATTCATCAACAAATCATAATAACCGTAGAGCGCTGTGAACATTCACTTGACCTGTATTGATCTCCATTCACCTTGGTCATTTATGTTTTCAGTAGTGCATGTGATTGGTGAATGATCAAAAGGAGGTGTGGAGTATTCATTCAGAGAGACATTGTTAACAAGAGTCAATAATCTTTGAGAAATGGCTATGGCTGTATGCCATGCGCTGCCCTAATTTGGAACTTGTTAGGACTCGTACGGAACAATTAGAGTAAGGACTGGAGCACTATCCTTATAGTGGCTCTGTGGCTATTAAGCCCCAATGATGTGGCATGCAAATGTAGATTCTGTGTCACCTCCAAGGGATCTACAGTGGAGTGCAGATTAGCAGGTGGACTTTTCCAATATATCTATATATTTATTGAATTACAGAAAGCATTTTTTCTATTATTCCTAGTATGCTACAGAAGAGAAAAAGCTGATGAAGGGGAAAAAGGGGAAATGTTATTTGTAAACATTAATGGTAACCATACAAGTGGTTGATGTTTGTGATTGCTTTGGTCTCAAGAGATATACAGTATATTCATTTTATCATGGATCTACTATTTTGTGGTGATGAATTGCAAAAGATAAATATCCAGGTTAAAGCTGGTTTTGACATCATTTTAATTATGGATGTGTAGTGGAAAAACATTCAAAACTCATTTAAAAACATTTATTTTGCATGTCATCTCACAATATCACAACAACATGTCTTTTTCATGAAGATAATATGGTTGGAGAAATATTCCACAGTGGGAAATGCATCTGTATGATAGTTAATTCCTGAGTTGGAGATTGTGTGTCTTTGAAAAGCAGATGGCTTCTGTCTTGGTAAGAGAGTAATACCCTGGGTGAGAGGAAATGTGAGTACATAGCACATGTCTGTATCTAATAGAGGTATGGTTTCACACACATATGTTTGTTTGCAGAGGTTTGAGTAACATTTATGTTAACTATAAAAACAGTATGTAGTATGCATACATGTGTAGAATTATGTTATATTGTACATTAATGTGTATTCTTTCACTATATATTGTGCTTATTCATTGCTTGACAAGTGTCTCCTTGATGAGGTGGTTTATACTAGTACCAGACAGGGGCAAATACAGTAGGTCATTGTGAACTCTTGGAGGTTTTCTGTCTTGGTTCCAAGAACATCTAGTTACAAAAGCATGTTTTGGCTGATTGAGTATAAAGTTGAGACATTTTTGATAAGCACCTAGGCCATGATACTTGGTAACATACACGCATTATGATTGTGTAAAGATGAACAGAAACCAGACACACGCAACACATACACACACAGGGGTGAGGAAAGAGTAGATAGGGTTGTTTGCATAATCATAAAGACAGATGTGGGTACATGTATGATAATGACACTGGGATAGGCTTTTCCCAGCAAGTCACATCATTGACCTCTGCTTAATATGGGGATAGCATGATGCAGTATTGTGTCAACCTGTCTGCTTCTATGTTAATCTTGCATTTGCTGGTGAAAGCAGCACTGCCCCAACCAGCAGAGCAGAGCCTACATGACACCCACCCAGGAGACTATATTGTTGTCAGATACCTGAGAAGGAGTCGCAGGATGGGTCCATTCCAGGTTCTCCTCACAACCCACACGGCTGTAAAGGTCACAGAGAGGGCCACTTGGATCCATGACAGCCACAATAAAAAGGTACCGAAGCACTACTACGACTTCACACCTGTGGTGCACCCACTCATTGGCGCCGCCTACTGATTGCTCACACACTTTGCACACACAGCCTGATTAAGATGGAGCACCGTTGACCAGCACGACTGTGATGTGAGCTTACAAACATCGCACCGGTGAATGCACTTTGCACACACAGTGACCTCAAGTCACCTACTGTATGTGGGACATAGATGGAATGCCAAGCACCATGGCATCCCTACATTGCTGGGACTGTGTAGTCCCTGGCAGAGATTAATTGTCCTTCTAACCAGGAGCAGCTGATAGAGTTCTACAGAGGAATCATCGAGTCTGTTCTCTGCACCTCCATCACTGTCTGGTTTGGCTCAGCAACCAAACAGGACAAGTACAGACTTCAGCGGACAGTCAGGACTGCAGAAAAGGTCATTGGTGTGAGCCTGCCCTCCATGGAGGACCTGTACACCTCATCACTGTGCACCAAGACAACCAGGCACAGGGACAGTTTCTTCCCCCAGGCCGTCACTCTGATGAACACTTAACCCACAACAGTATGACTGGACAATAACCCTCAGTGCAATACCTGTAAATATACCTCGTACAGATTATGCAGATTCGTACAGGTCTCTAGTTTTAAGTACTCTGTTTTTATTCCTATTCATCTCATTTCAATGAGGATTCCTTTGTCTGTCTGCATTGTTTACTGTCTGTTTATACTGCTTTTTCTGCATTGTTTGGACTGTTTGTTGCTTGTTAATACTGCTGATTTTGTTATCTTACACAGCCTTATGCTGGTTTACTGTTTACTTGCCCCTTGCATGGAGATATATACATACACATTGAGAGCCGATGTACCAGAGTCAAATTCCTTGTGTGTCTGACACACCTGGCCAATAAAGCAGATTCTGATTCTGATTCTGAAATATATGGTGGAGCTATGCTAACTACACAGCACATGGTAAAACTAAAACCAGCTGTTATGTCTGTACTCACAAGCCGTCACACCGTCAGCAACTTTGCCCTGAAAAACTTTGTGCCATAAACTCATGCAGCAGCTATATAGCACATTTTGTTTCAAGCAGAAAGTGATGGGTTTTACAGTAGCAAAAATTTAATTGTTTGGCTGAGGGCAAACCTAGAAAAGAGTGCCACCTGCAGGAATTTAAGCCTGCTTCATTCAGAGAAACAGCTCAGAGAGATGGTTCTTTTTTACACAACAACATTTATTTAACATCTGGAGTTACAAGGTACTGATCAGATTTAGAGTTTACAAAAAGAATGAGAAGCCTACGAATACAACATATTGTAGACAAAACCTGTGGTTCCCAACCTTTTTTGGCTTGTGATCCCTGACAGAAAATGGAGTGTGGCCGCTTTCAGATGAGTTCTTAACACTTACACCTAATTTCCCCTCCAAACTTTATAGGTGGTAATAATCAATATTTGATTAAGGCAAACATATCTGTGTAGCTGAATTCAGTTTTTCTTTTCATCAACCCCATGACTCATTAGTAGAGGCCTGACCATCCTGACCCTTAACCTGACCTCAATTCCCAAACTGTAGATAAAGGACTTAATGCTAAGGTCAGTTTTACTATGGTCAGTAATAATTATCAATAAAACTAAAAGTGCTCTTTTTTGCCATGTTCACTGTGCAATCAGCTGCTCTCCCAGTCTCTCCAGATGTTTCTAAACATTAAAATATTTGACATTTTCTATGAACAATTCTGCATTGTTTGCACTGTTTGTTGCTGTCAATGCTGCTGTTAATACTGCTTATTTTGTTATATTACACAGCCTTATGCTGGTTTACTGTTTGCACATTGAGAGTCGATGTACCAGAGTTAAATTCCTCGTGTGTCTGTCACACCTGGCCAATAAAGCTGATTCTGATTCTGAACTTAGTTTTGAGAAATTGCCACATTTGCTGAGTATAATTCTTATTTGCCTCATTCCCCACTTTGTAGGGGCTGCACATTTTTCTACAGGATCTGGAGCTTTTGAACAAGATGACAGGATGGAGATGTATATTATTTCAGTTGTTTTAGCAAGTATCCTCATCATACTTTTTGCACTCAAAAATTTTCCCTTCTCTTTGGATGGACATTGTGTAGTGAGGGATCTACTATAAATTTTCATGGGGTTTGTATCGAGGTGAAGAAAGAGACCTTCCTTCTTTGTTTTGGACCATTTCTTGGCATGCTGCATGTGTTAAGTTAAAAAGAGAATTGTTGTAGGAAGTTTGTGTTAGAGAATGGATCAATGCTGTCTTTTATTAAAAACTCTGCCTGCGATTATGCCATTTCTGAAGAGAAAAAGGACATAGTAGGTTTTAAACTGTTGTTCAGTTAAAAGTGGGGGCCTTCTAAATTACACACTGTATTCTGAGTGTTATAATCCACCAGAGAAATACAGGAGATAAAAACGAGTTTGCAGTTTACCCAGCGAGAGGTGGATGTGATTAAAGCTGCCATGGGTGAACAGAAAATACAAACCAAGGAGACAAGGGATGACGTCTACAAAACTTGTGAGAGTTTAATAGCTATAATGGATAAAATGGAGTATTTGGAAGCACAGTCCAAGCGAAAAATCTTGATCTTTGAGGGAATCAAGGAGACAGCTGGAGAAAGCTGGATGGAAGCAGAATGTAAAGTGAAGGAGATTCTAAAGAATAAACTGCAAATTCATCAAGAAATTGAGATGGAGCGGGCTCACAGAGTCGGGAAACCTTCTGATCGTGGTCCGAGGGCGGTGATGGTAAAGTTGATGAAAGAGAAAGATAAGGCACACATATTGCAACAAGCAAAGAAGCTTAAAGGATCTAATATTTATATAAATGAAGATTACACTGAGTCTGTGAGGAAAAGAAGAAGGGAGTTGATGCCAAAGTTAAGGGAGGCCAGGGCGAGGGGAGACATCACGTTCCTGCGGTATGATCGACTAATGACCAGTCCTCGGAACCAGGATCCAGGACCCATGACCAGCACGCCGAGGATGCCGAGACAAGGAGAGTATGAAGGGGTTGCTGGACCCTCAGATGTATGAAGAAGAAACACGCAGGTATATTGATATCTGCAATGGCAGATGAGCGTTGGAACCAACAACAACAAGCATGACCCATGTACGGAATGAGGCAAGTGATTTGTTACA
>NW_018127952.1:176856-178538 GCF_001952655.1 Monopterus albus
ATTACAGTTTTATATCTTTATGTTTGAAGCCTGAAATGTGGCAAAAGGTCGCAAAGTTCAAGGGGGCCGAATACTTTCGCAAGGCACTGTAAGTCTAACTTCTTCCTACTCCGTTCAAGCATGTACTAGGTATAAGTAAATTGATATTGGATTATTATTGTTGGATATGTGTGAAATTACATGTGTTGACATATCAACTGTTTTACATGCTTGAATGAATAAATCAAATCAAATCAAATCCTCTTAATTGGTACATACACCACTGTTTAGAGAGAAACCTAACTATGGAGAACAGATGTGTTTCCCTATGCATATGAGAAATATTTACAATATTAAATTATTATTTATTTGATTACAGAAAAGAGAATTAACTTCATTTTACACCATACATCTATCAAAGCTATTGGTGTGTGAAAGCCTCAGCCCTGGCCTTCACCATGTGAGGGCCTAACCCGCCACCAGCTGGAATTAGTTAGATAATGCTCTCTTGCTTTCATTTAGAATACTTTGTGTGTAGATTTAAGTTATAGATAGATTTTAGGCATTTGAAATTTGAAATTAGAAATACACAATTAAGCAATGAGGCATGCAGATTTAGTTAATTTTGTAACATCAATATATCATTAATTTGTCCAAAATTTCTTTTTGAGTTACTGTGTTCCTGGTCTATGAATGGAGGTTGTTCAGACAAAAAAAAAAAAAGATAGGGCTGAGGCAGCAGCATACTTAAATTCCTCCCAATAGGCTTGGCCTGTACCAAGTACCCAACAGAGGAAAGAGGGAGATTTGGGAGAAATATTTGTTTGTAGCTCATGTTAAAACTTTATTTGTTCTGGTTTTTTTCTTTCTAAGAAAAATATGTAATTGTTAGCAGACTGTCTAATGTTATTGTCTTTGTCCATTCTCTGTGTGTGTTACTGGTTTGGCCAGCCAGTATATATACAGTATGTTCCCCATTTGTATCCTTTGTTGAGTCGGGTGGTTTTTGTTTGAGCTACTGTGCAGTTCAGTTTGCTGTATTTTGAGTTTCCTTATATTATGTTGATCTCTTTTAGGGCCCCAGTTTGTTTGATATTGATGTTGTTTGTATTTTTTTCCTTATTTTTGCGTTAATAGAAAGTCTGCCTTTTCTTGAAATTTAAATGTTGTATGTTTTGCCTTACTGTTCGGTCCCTGACATGGTGTTTATTGTTTATTGAAACCAAACCCTGAGACTAATCCTTAATCCAAGCGAATTACTTAATATTTAGCGAAGCAATAAAAGTTTTAGAGGGAAAACAAGCCATGTCCCAAAGTTCACTCTGAGCTGCCAGTCTGTGGCTGTGGAGAGTAGGTATGGTCTAGTTGTTGTCTAGGGGCTTCTCTCCACCTTTAAAAGGGATGGACTTCTTCCTAGGGTGGACTGGATAGCTGTGGTGACCACAAATGCCTTGAACACTTGGTCATGGCGCCAATGGAAGCATCTGTTGGTCAAGGCTTTGTGGCATCTGCTGAGGAGTTGTTGAAGGACCCCCTCCCAGTGTCAGTCTTGCCCCATGTGTGGGAGTTTGCCGGGCTGGGCAAGGAGTCGTGGACTGCTTAGACCAGTAGTCTGATGCAATGGAGGCCAGACCACTAGAAATCCAATCAAGTGTTCTTGCACTTCAGTGTGTTTTCCCATCTTGTCCAGAATCCTTGCTGAC
>NW_018127952.1:178559-186749 GCF_001952655.1 Monopterus albus
AACCATACCTACTCTCCTGGAATAGATGTTATTGCTCCTGCCCTTAGCTTTGCTAACCTGACAGCTTGGGAAGTCACCAAGACCTGCTCACCATTTTTCCACTACCCCAGCAAGAGCCCTCTGCCTTAACCTTGCCTCTGCCATCTGCAGCTCTCTGGCAGCACTCCACTTTCTGCCTGTGTGGACCTCTATACCAGCTGCTGCTACTTTAGGATCCCTGGAATGTAAATTATGTATTACATGGCTTCTCTTGTGCGTGTTACCAATCCTGTGCCATCCTGACGTCAAAGACCCAGAAGTAAATCTGCTAATGTATTCTTTACATTTCACATCATCAACTTTGATCAAAACAGCATTGAAAAGAATACTACTGTCCACAAACTGGCACTTCATTTTACAGAATCATAGGTTTTGTTTTTCTTAAAGCTATAGTTACAAAGATGTTGCCTTGAACTGAAACAAAAGTAATAAACTGAATAGCTGTTTTTCTTTACCTTTCCAGTAAAGTCACCACTTCTCCTTGCATTTGCATTAGTCCACTTTACATAATAATATATGATGCAATATTTCTCCTATTGACACATCATCCTGTACTTAAAATAGAGTATTTCATGTTGTAGTGTTAATACTTTTATAATAAAAGAACTCAATAATGTCCGACTGACACACAAGTCTTTATAATTACATTTAATAATGGTGCATAATACAAAACATCGCTTGCATTCCTCTGCTGAGCCACGAACTTCCCTTGAATTCAATGTTTCAAAATAAATATCAAGGCAGAGTTCAGAGGCCACCATCTTATGTCCGACTGTATATGCAGCAAAGGAATCAGAAAACAAATCTTTACAACAGAATATCTTTTGTTGAAGCATTTTTGCTTTGCATGCAAAAGCAGCCACGTAGATCAATGAGAATGATAATTAGCATATAACTGGCCCAGGTTCGCAGCAGGAGAAAACAGTAGAGGTAAAAGGTATACAATATTTGATATGGACCACCTACTTTTTAAGTAAATGTATAAAAACACTAACTCTTGGGAAATCCAATAAAGAGTATGAAAAGTATAAATAAAACTGTCTGTTTAATCAATTAAAATCTTTATACAAAATAAAGGCAGTGGCAAATATACTAGTGAAAAGAAATGGATATTGCTCAATGGTTTATGTAACTATTTTTATACATTTGTTTAAATAAAAAAAGATACAGTTTGAGTGCCCTAGTTGATGACATTCACATACCAAATAGTACCTTGTCCTCAGAGTTATGGCTTTAAAGATGTACAAGCCATAAACACTTCAGCTTCAGAATAGCCAGGCCAGAAATGCAGTTAATATTGAGATACTGATTTCAGTAAAGTGAAATTCATTTATCATATTTATAGCACTTTGCAATGGCAGTGTCATGCACAGCAATATCAATCCAAAAACAATTCATACATGTTCATTAAAGATATAAAACCCAAAACTGGAAAGGGATTTCATTGCCCCTTGTTGTGGTGAGAATTTGTTTGTTTCATATAGAAGATTATACTGTTCATTGGTTTGACTTTGGTGTGTCATGGTGGAACAGTGCTTAGCACTGTCACCTCACAGCAAGAAGGTTCTGGGTTCTCTTTGGGTACTCTAACTTCCTCCTGGA
Organism: Monopterus albus; assembly: GCF_001952655.1. Lineage (NCBI taxonomy): Eukaryota > Metazoa > Chordata > Actinopteri > Synbranchiformes > Synbranchidae > Monopterus > Monopterus albus. Next base: position 180,201 of record NW_018127952.1, read on the forward strand.
GCTCAAAGACATGCAGCTTAGGTTGATTGGTGACTTTAAATTACTTGTGTGAGTGTATGTGGTTGTTTGTCTACATGTCAGCCCCTGTAATAGACTGGTGACCTGTCGAGGGTATACTCCACCTCTTGCCCAGTGACAGCTGAGCCAGACCCCTGTGACCCTCTTCAGGATAAGTGGTATAGATAATGGATGGTTCAACTTTGCGTTTCAGTAGGCGACACCCAAACGCAAAACTTTTAAGGGTACATTCCTTTTAAAATAAGGTTTGAATTTTAGAAACTGAGGCATTTTGTTGTGACAACACATTTTAGAGCTACAGTGGAATTAAGATTCCAGAATAAGGCTTTAATCTTTAAAGCTCAATAAAAACTGCCTATTTCTGGCAAGGCTAGTCGAAGTAGGACTGCAGGGTACCACGGCGGCGGACATCGGTCGTCCAGCAGTGGAAGCCACCACCCAGGGAGTTGGCATGGCGAATGTTCACCTTTATGGGCATAATACCTACAAAACACATTCATGTATTATTATTATTATACAACCTAGAGACCTTATTTTCTGAAAATAGCCCTTATAACAGTTTTTTTCTCATAGTTGAATTGGAAGATCAAAATGTCTGAAATGATTCTTATAGGATTTAAAATAATGAAAAAATAAGCCGATAAGCTGGACTAACTTTAACATATGAACTCACCGAGGCTCTCAAACATTTTTTGAATGGTGGTTTCATTGGCCTCAACCATGACACGCTTCTCATCCAGCATCAAGACATTCATGGACAGCCATTTGGAGGACATCCACAGTGGGTGGTCTGCACAGAAAACAAGACAATGCCTTTTATCAGTAAGACTTTCAAATGTTCAGCTAATGTAGAGGACATATTTTAATCTAAGTACCCACCATCAGGCATCAGAGGCATTGGAGGTTTCACAACAGTCCAACCAGCCTTCTTAAACATGTCAATCTGAGGTAAAGAACAGTAAGCAGCGGTGAACATGGGGGCACTTTGTGGTATTTATCAAAGTAAGATGATTTATCAGTCCACAAGAGGATAGCGAAGGACACTGTGAGAAATAAAAGGTAGCCTTTCCTGTCCTACGGTACCTGGCGACATGGCCGATCGGGGTTTGACAGCACCAGTCCTGGCCCAATAATATTGAAAGTAGCATCAATATGCATGGGGTTAGGGTCTTTGAATGAGATTATATGGATCTTGTAGTCTGGGGCCAGATGACGACGCATCCACTCAATTCCCATGTAATTTGTAACCTGCAGAAAAATGACAGTAGAAGAGGTTTGAGGGAGCTGCTGCATATTTGCCAGAGCTACCTTGAAAAAGAGATTGTAAACTTTTTTACTTGATCCAACCTTTCATTCTGCACTTGGACATTTAAACAATAGACTACTGTTTAAGAATATACATTTGTCTTTGTAACACTGTGAGAAAAGTCAGCAGCCACATCAAATACATGTTCATACCTGGCTCCTCTGGACAAACAGGTCCCTCCCAGCTCGAATAAAATCAGCAGCATCAAAACAGGGCTCGTGTTCTGTGGTCACAAACTTCCCCTGGGCAGCCAGTTTGTGTCTGTCCTCCACGGTGCGGATGGGGTAGTCCTGAATGACACCACACAATAATGATATACTGTAAACTCTAGCAACTGAGCAGTAATGTATAGTCTTTTGTCTTTCAGTTTCTTGACACATACTGTTGGAATGGATACTGGTGCAATAGACAGCATAGGATAAAGAGTTGAGTTGGTGTAATAGACAGCATAGGATAAAGAGTTGAGTAGCATGAAGAACATCTCACAAGAAAAGGTCTCACCTGATCATACAACTCATCAGCCATAGTGGGTTTGGGAGCAGTGGTCCATTTAGCACCTTTTCTGAAGTACTCCTTTATCAAAGGTCTATAGGCGCGGTACTCAAAGAAACGTGCCCTCCAGGCCATGGGTGCTTCTATAATCTCATTTCCCACCACTAAAAGGATGTCTCTGGGCATGGCAGCATACAAGCCTACAACAGATTATATAACACATTGTGATGCACTAATATATAAATATGAGACCAGCGATAGAAGAAGTGTTCAGACCACTGACTTACTGTAAGTAAAGTTAGCATTATGATTCAGGAATATTCGCTTCTGCTTTGCTTTTGTTCATCTTTGTTTGCTTGCTTGTTTGAGTTTTACCTGTTGAAGTGAAATCTGGGGTTTTGTACTCTTGGGACCAGTCGATGGGTTCTGGCCTCCTCACAATGACACCCTCATGATGCAGAATATTACACATTTCTTCAATCTCAGCAACTGCTTTTTTTAAGTGGTCCGCAGGAAACAACTGTCCCCCAAACTTCTCATAGAAGGGCCAGTACTTCTCATAAGTGTTAGCCTGTTGAGAGGTTTATAATATGACAGCATGTGTAGAAGGTCCCTGATTTAATGGATCTGGCATGTTTTAAAGAAGTCATCTTGTCATTATAGCTTACTTTTACTTCCACAGTGAATGGAGGGACATGGGCATTTTCAGCACGACCCACAATCACCTCCTCCAGAGGGTCCCATTCATTGTAGCTGCATACAGGACTTTCCTGATGGATGGGCTCAGTGATATGTTCCTCTTCAACTGCACACTTTGGCTGTGCAGCTGCTGCACTCGAAGAGCTCTGGAAAGCCTTCTGCACCCATCCAGTGACCGCCCGGCTGACCTGTGTGCAACAAAAATGGATAACACACACACAAAAAAAAAACAATATATGCATCTCAGAAATGTTCTTCATTTACAGATGCAGAGAAAGGGTATAGAAAAAACCCAGTGCAATTATTTAGATGGAACAGACATTTTCAGATGAAATATACACTGTATACATGTTAATATTATCTGTGGATTAGTTGTAAAAAAAATATGTTACCAATTACCATGGCTGTAGGCCCAATTTTTGATTTTATTTTATTGCCAGAAATGAAGTGAAATTAAACATGATAGTCAAACAACTTGGCTGCCAGCTCACCGATAACAAGACTTATTCAAGTACAGTAAAAACGATAAGCTGATCAAATAAACGCAGTGACCTTAAATCTCGATGAGAAATGCCTTAAGTGAGGTAGATTGGCTTGCTTTCAAAGCACACGTGTTATTTCCAAAGATAAGATATACAGTTTAGGCTTCTGCTAGTCCAGGAGCAGTTCCAGTGTCACTGAGTTCGGGAGCGCATCTGCGCCAAACAGCTGTTCATTGTCAGTCAGGAACAACAGCGGGAGAAACTCTCCACAAAGAGAAAGAAATCAGTTCTTGGAATTAGGTTTCTTCCATATAATAAGTGTTTCAAAATGTGTTTTTTTGTTTGTTTGTTTTTTTTTAATTATTATTGTTATGATTTTTTTTCTCAAAGAACCGATTAGAATGGACTTTCCCCCATTAATTGAAATGCTTAACCAGGAAAGACAAAAACAAGAACAGAACAAATCAGATCTCCGGTGCGAGAAGCAGCTCAGATGTAGCCTAAATGTCGGACATATTTTTATTCACACTGAAGAAAGAAAACAGACATGAAACCACCACAATACCAACCATGGCTCCGATCAGATGGGCAGCCTCGGCCCCCCTGCTACCTCCTCTCAGACACCTTACTCGCAGCATTCTCCGATGTAATAGTGAGCGTGTCAGTGAAACAAAACGGCAGCGCGGATCCACCTCCCAGTTTGCTCATGAATGAAGACATCTCACCTCACAGCCAACTTTATAAGAGTGTGTCTACGTGCCATTGGTCGCTTGCAAATTGTGGGGTGACGTGACGTGGGGGGGAAACGCGCTCCTGAAAGCCTATCCCTTACGCCAGCAAATTCTTATCGACTCTACTGATACTGTAGCTCGGAATGTTTCCATGAAGATCATCTGAAAATGTCTCTATTATTTTCATTGTATACAATATTTTATTCAATCAAAAAAGCTACTTGGTAAATGCAATTTCGTTATTTTTGGTATAAAATAAGTACCTGTGTTTGCTACTGTATATAAAAGGCTGCATAAACGAAACCTTTTGGTGATTTCATTTATATATGGTGTCATTCAAAACCAGGATTAAATCTAACATTTTCTCTAGTCCTCGCTGTATTAACATGCTATCTCCTGTGCCGATCATACAAAAGACAGCTGGTAACATTTATTTAAAAAGAAGCAGATTTAATAAATTAACTTAACTACTGTATAGTAGTAATGTCTGAATTTGCATACAATTGGTGCGGTAAGACCTTAATACAGTCCACACTGTTAGTGTTAGCAAAAGCACCATGGAAACCAGAGCAAAGGGTAAAACAGGATAAAAGAGAGATAGCTTTGTGCAAGCAACCACATGCTTCATTGGACTGTGTTCAGAGGTGTTACATAACCCTGAGACCACTGAAGGCTGATATTACCCCATCATCTAAAATAATCTCTGGTTGATGCCCAACGTTCAAAGGATGAGCACCGATGATGCCTTCAGCTGCTAGTCGCATCCTTTGCTAGTCTAAAAGTCACAAGGAGAATTTTGTGAACCAACTAATGGTTTATTGATAGCTGCATTAATTAGTCCATAGTCGCTATGGGGCAGACACACACCCAGCCAAGGTGATAGGGCAAATCAGCAGGTTACAGTGCATCTTTCTATACATCAAATGCAACATGTTAGGCATTTTTAGTGAGCTTTAAAGGTGTTTCTCATCTTACTATTGTGCTTAAATAGTGCATGTTAAAGCAAAGTTTTGTGCTTAAATAGTGCATGTTAAAGCAAAAGCAAAGTTGCAAAAACCAAAATGTTGAGCTAAATGAGCTGCAGAGTTTTGTTAGTTCTCCACCGTGTCTCCAGAGATCAATCTGTATAGTTGCCTAATATAATGTGAAAATAAAACTGCTGTTTAATGTAAGTTTAACTGATTACAAAGGTGAAAGTTTACTAGTTTCTAGTGAAGTCTTTTTGTGTCTCTTTTACAAATGTAGCCACCACTGTGTACACCTACAGAAATTGTGACAAAAGAAGATTAGATTGTGGGATTGCTGATTGTGTGGCAGAGAACTGACCCTTCATCCTCTGAGAGAACTGGAAAACAAAGCAGACTTTAGCATCATTCTGACTCTCTTCACTGACTCTCCCACATTTGTTATCTCAGTGAACTTAAATCTATAGTCTGTAACTTTCTTCAAATACATTTACTGTAGAAATCTGCTCCAAAACTTATCTTAATGTGGAGGGGTGCTGTCAAAGCTTCCTGTGAGCCAGACTCACTGAACTACAACTAATGTGGACACTTTAAGATATTTCTTAGAGAAAATCATGTGTTTGTTAAAAATGCTCAAAATGTATAATTGTGCAAAAGTAAGTGCTTTCTATAGACAAGTTGTTCTAATAAATAAGCTACTGAAACTGATACATTGGCAGCAATACAGAAAGTGCATTGTTAAATCATTGCAATTTCTTGCTCTGTCAAACGGAAAATAATCTTCAGTATCCTTTGTGCCATAAACTCATGCAGTAGCTATAAATAAGCTTAACTTTTGAGTGAAGAGACTAGTACAGCTGATGTGTCGAGAGATGGAAAGGAACCTGACTAATCATCCTGAATGGACCCCGCCAGATTGATTTAATGCGGTCATATGAAGTGAAAGGTACTTGAGCTAAGACTTAAATGTGATGAAGTACAAAAATATTTACCATATGAATTTAAAGTTCAAACTTCTGTGAATGTCTTCTGATTGATTTTTGTTTGAAATGCATTCATTGCCCATATCTCTGCATCTGAACGTCAATCTGAATCTCATGATTTTACTCTGTGTCCTTCTTTCAAGCCAATGATTTTTTAATGCAATCTACAAGTCACAGAGGGACACTGCTGGATAGTTGAGATGAGGTTGGGCATCAATGTCTTGCTCATGACCAAACACTGCAACACAGCTGGACTCGAGAGCTTCTCTGACAAAGCGGACGAGGCATCAGACACGGCCCTGCCTCAATCACTCAGATCATACATCACATTCAAAAGCCCAGCAGTTTATATGTACCCCTCTGGAAATATAGGTATTGGAGTGGCTGTGTATTTCTCTAGTTTCACATGATAATTTGTACCTACAACAATAAGGCAGAGGCCTCCCTTAGTTTTTTTGTGCTGTTTGCGTCTTGTGTTTCAGGTTTTCCTAAGGCAGCGGTGGACAATCACAACAGCCTTTTAATCATTCTGGCTGTTTTATATTCAGTGTCACAACTACCCAATGTGACCAGTGATGACATGTTTAGCCGCATGTTGTCATTCAACTGCTGGTTGTCTAGGTGGTGCCCAAAAAATAACGTGGGCTTCATAGACAACTGGAAAACATTTTGGGGAAAACCTGGTCTGATTAGTAGAGATGGCATCCATCCCACTTTGGGTGGTGCGGCTCTCTTATCTAGAAATCTGGACGAGTTTGTTTTACAACCTAAATTATGACAACCCAGAGTTGAGTCCAGGATGCAGGGTCGCAGTCTTACACGCCTCTCTGCTGTCTCCTTGCAGCTGCTACCCACCCAACGCTCCCAGTACCC
>NW_018127952.1:190276-200222 GCF_001952655.1 Monopterus albus
GCCAAGTGCTTGCTCAAGGGGGGTTTGTTGGATTTTCCCTATGTAATAATATTGATAACAGTAAGGTCTAGACCTTACTTTGTAAAATGTCCTGAGATGACTTTTGTTGTGATTTGGCGTTATACAAATAAAATTTGATTTGATTTGATTTGAACTAGTGATGTCACCTCAATCTGCCTCTGGACCACTGCCTCTGATAGTCTTTGCAAATGAAAATGTTAGCAAGGAGTTGTTGGGTTGTTTTCTCTATTTATGTAAACTGTCAAATTTGTATGTTTCCTCCATTTTTCTCCTGATTTGCTGTTGCAGCGTGTTCTTTTATGAAGAATAATCGGAGTCACTATCACCTTTCAAACATTTATTATCATAACTAAACAGACCATCGAATAAAGCAATTTACAGAGCTCTGGGTTCCGTCTCTATCTGAAGCCCTGACCTCAACAGCAAAACCGTTCAACTCCTCTTCAGGACGAGAAGGAATGCTGTCCTCCTCCATTCAGTTGATTTTATACAATTTCAAATGTGCCATTGTAGGCTAGGCTGGTCCTCTTGTGCTGTTCCATTGGTCCATCTATCCATCTGTCCTCCTCCCGCATCCTTTCTGCTCCAATGGGAAAGGCAGCTTCCTAAAGAGGGAGGAAATTCTACTCTGTCTAAATTCCTACACTTACTTCTTTCTGTGTCACTAACTAAATACAACTAACTAAATATATGTGACATGGCTTCCCGTTTGACTAATTAAACTGTCTTGCCTGTGTGTGCCTGTATATGGTCCTGCCTTTGAAGTTGTCTTCCTCTTGCTGGCTTTTAGATCTAATCTCTTGTTTATTACCCTTGGTGTCCTAGTGACCCCAAATTCCCTGGCCTCTTCAGCCAGGTGGTGATAAAGTATCTGTGGACCCTCCTTGTCAAAGCTGTAAACCTAATGAAATTCAGTGTTTTAGTGAACCAGCCCCCCTTTGATGTTAAACAGTGCTCCAGTTGAATAATAACAATAAATACTGACCAGTGATTCAGTGAACACATAGGGTGACATGTAACTACATAAACATAACTGTGAGATTAAAGTATATAGACTTATGTATACTATAAAATAAATCTTGACTATTCATTTTCTTACTATAATAAAATAAACATATGCAAACAAAGTAAACACACAGGTTGACTAATCAACAAGCATAATGTTAATCTTCTACTAATTACATTCTTAATTCATCAAATGTTAGAATCAACCTTAAAGTATGACTTTGTTAATAATTTTACCCAACACTGTTTAAGGCAAGCACCACTGTTGATTTTAGTGGGATGAGACAGCTGTGTTGCCAAGTGTAGAAAACCAAATGTTTATAGTAAGAGTTACTGCATTTCATGCCAAACTTTACATTTAAATTAAAAATACAATATAACCCAAATGTGAAAGCAATGGACTCAAAGCACAAAGCAACATTTTTTTTTGTTTTAAAATGCAATCTACAGGTCACATATTCCCCTGTTTGCAAAACCAATCACAGCATTTTTGTACCATAGGCTAAAGCAAACAAATCTTCAAGATAACTTTTGAAAATAAATGGTGCAACACCTTAATCAAACAAAAGCTGTTAAATACAATCACATGTATAAGAAGCTTTGAGTGCTCCAAACTGGATTAGTTGAAAAATGCATCGTCACACAGCTGAAAAAGAAGGTCAGTGTTTTAGCAACATGTTTGACAGGGCACCATCCATAGTTATCATACTGATTACTAACATACATGATTACAAATCAGCTCTGTACCATTTTATTAGCATAAAAAACTGAAACTACAACATGTCTACAAGATCATATATCCACCTATCTATCATCATCTGCTTATCCAGGGTTGGGTCATGGTGGCAGCAGGTTCATCAAAATAGTCTAGACATCCCTCTCCTCCACGAGGCGTTCCAGCTCCTCTGGTGGGATTCTGAGGTGTTCCCAGGCCTGATGAGATATATAATCCCTCCAGCATGTTCTGGGTATACCCAAGGGGTCTCCTACCTGATGAACGTGCCCAGAAAAACCTCCAAAGGGAGGTGCCTTGGAGCCATCCTGATAAGATACCCAAACCACCTCAACTGGCTCCTTTCAATGTGAAGGAGTAGTGGTTCTACTCCGAGTCCCTTCTGGATGTCCAAACTCCAAGTGCCTATCTCTAAGGCTAAGTCCAGCCACCCTATGAAGGAAACTCATTTCAGCCTCTTGTATTCACGAGCTCATTATTTCGATCCTTGCCTACAGCTCGTCACCATCGGTAAGGGTTGGAGTGGAGCTTTGCCTTTCAGCTCAGCTCCTTCTTCACCACAACAGTCTGGTACCACTATCCACCTGTCAATCTCATGCTCAATTTTACCCTCATATGGGAACTAGACCCTGAGATACTTGAACGCCTTCACTTGGGGTAGCAACTCACTGCCAACCCAGAGGGAGAAGTCTACCGTTTTCCGGCAGAGCACCATGACCTCAGACTTGGAGGTGCTAACTCTCATCCCCGCTGATTCACACTCGGCTGCAGACACTGGCTAGGAACACAAATGAGGAATCCTTACAAACCAGGTAGTCCAAAGAAACATACAGGCACATTCTAGGAATAGGAAATGAACAGGAGAGTGATCCAGAATGTTAGATGCAAACAGACAAGGCATGGTGAATGGAGAATGGAGAATGGATTAGCAAGAGACTGAGGGAAAGGAGGAGATTATAGGGGCTGAGACCAGAGGATAAGGAGCAACAGGTGGAAACAGTGAGAGGTGACTGTGAGCTGGGGTAAAGCTGGGGCAGGTGAGGTGACACAGACAGGAAGCTGAACCAAAACAAAAGCACAAAAACGGGAAGCTGATCCACAAATCATAACAGCCCCAGTGCTTGCTGGAGGTCATAGTCTCATGAAGCAAACAGAAACACATCCTAGGCAAATAACAGAGATGTAATTCTTAGGTCCACAAACTGGACATTTTCCTCCCCATGACTGCTGTGTTTAGAGCCTGTCCATAAAAATCACAAACAGGATCGGTGACAAGAGACAACCCTGACAAAGGACAACACCAACTGGAAATGTGTTTGACCTCTTGCCAAGTATACGGATCGGATGGCTCATACCATTGGCACAGATGCCCCATACTCTCGAAGTACCCCCCACAAGATCCCACGAGGGATCATATGTTTAAACTTTATTTTTTAGATCTATTGTTTTTACAACATGCAGTGATAATGGTGCAATCCCTTACTGGATTCCAACCTGTGATCACTGAGTATTGTGTTTTTTTCTGAGGAAACATGGTGATTAGCTAATAATTAACTTGAGCAGGTTCATGAAAAGTGAAACCCCTGTACAAGGTCTTCATAAGGTTCTCATGTGTGACCTGCCTATGAGGTGAGTACTGCAAAACTGTAAAAAGAACTCAGTTCCATACCACACAAAAGTGGTATCTCTGATCCTCATTCTCCCCTTGGTGTTTCTGTCCCTGTGAAACTAAATGAAAGACCCTTTATCACCCTGAGCCAATAATCTAAACAGAGCCAGGGCAACCAAGACTTGATTACCTCCACTTTCTAACAGCTTTGTTAAAAATAGGCTGAGGGTCATACCACTATTAAATGTCAGGGTAAGCAGCTGATGTGAGTTACACACATATTAGGAAATATCCAGTACTGCCCCAGAACAATCACAGTGTTGTGCAGTACATGCAGTTAAATGACATACGGTTTAATACCGTTGGCTTGAGTTTTGTTTTTCCTTTTTGCTGCTTTACTTTGAAGGCAACTGTCATTCTGAAGAGGAGGTTTTCTGCCTCATATTTTTGGGATGACTGCTGAAAATATAATGTGACCGTTGTCTAGTACATAGGAGAGGTGATGTGCTACCTCTGTAGCACATCAAAGGTAAAATGATTTTTACTGTTCCCAGCTTTTCAGTCATACAGACCTCAGTGTGACAAAACATAAAACTAAGCAGCATTACAATATTTCACCATTGTTTAAGTAGGAATAAGATTTATTCTGCAAATAAAGGATTTGAAGACTGCTAGCAGTATTTGGCAACTATTTGAAGGTTTTGCTTTATATGCCACTAAGTATCAGTTATTTCAGATTTGACCCTGTTTTGCTTTCTTTGTAATGTGGAAAGGTCTGCAGCAGTGTCTTGGTCATGTGGCAGTTAAAACTCTCAACTGAAATCCAAAACCAGGGGCAATATTTTAGGGTTGCCAGGATATTAAGGTGACCCTCCCTCTTACTCGGGGTCCAGGGAAACACAAGATATGGCCTTAAAGCAAATAACAGAATATAACTGAATTATAATTTAAAGATGTTTAAATGAAATGTAAGTAATTGTATTTTTAGTCATTTGTGGTTGTGAAGGAGAGTTCTTGATTGTCCCTGATGCCTCAAAATAAAAAATTATTGGTATAAAGTGTTGACAGATTGATATATTGGTTTAGCCTTATTTTATAACCTTTTTCTATTAACTGAATTCCAGTTTATTTTAATTACTAGAGTTACCACAACTTAAATAAGCTTAAAGTGGATTCTTGGCAGTGGGCTGTGGTAACTATGTTCCTTCTCTGCAATCTTAACTACTATAAAATGTCTGCAACAGCTGCACAGGCAAAGGATTGTAATCTGGCTCCAGCAAGCCGGCACTAAGACAGTACAAGTCAGAGATAACTTTGCAACTCTATGCATTCCCACAGAGTTGAACAGCTGGCTTGCCAAAATAGAAATATTTAAATCTCTGTATAGGTTTGCACCATATGAAACACTGGCGATACCTGTAAATATGAATTGCTGATATGATAAATATTTAAAGTGTCACAACGATTTCTTGTGATATCTCTAAAAGGTGTGTCTCCTGTACACAGTCTGCCTTCATGTAACATACTGCATGTCTAATCAGAGTATCTAATTGCATCACATGAAGTACAGTCTCAGTTTACTGTACCAGTCAGAGGTGGTGGGTTGCCTGTATCTGGTCACCTCTTGGAATAGATGCTGGCCTTTACTTAGAAAGACCATACTGAGTAAGCTGGCAACCGAATGTCTCTGTACTAGTATATGACTTTAGGGTCACATTCTTACCTGTGTTTCCACTGGAGGAACTAGGGTTTAAATTTAATTTTGGGGCATAGTTCTACTGTTAAAAAAAAAGTCTCATGTTGGAGGTGGGGAGGGGCGGGGGGAGTTTTTTTTGAAAGTCCAAAAAATATCCAGGACCCTCTTTACATTCTTGAGGATAATGAGAAGAGCTACATAGTACTGACAACTCAGGTCTACATTTCCATCATATCAGGAAACATTACATTATGAGCAGGCTCACTAACTGTCCAGGCTTTACATTCTGGCTGCACTGATAGCTTTAATAATGAATTTCAAACTCAGGCACTGAGCTAGTCTTTTTTTCTCATACTCATATAATTTGTGTGCAGTAAAATGATATGGTGACAAAGCTTTTATTGAAAACAGAACGTGGAAATCAGAGGTTCAGTATTTGTAAGCACTTACAAATGCAGGCTCACTCCAGCCCCTGGAGTGAGCCTGCAAGGGGAGGAAGAATTTTGATAATATAAATGATATATTTACTGTCTAGTGATCATATACAAGTCATATCTACTAGCATGTTGAATACTTTGCAGTAGGAGCACTGCTCCTCTTTCTTTAGTCTGTCCAATAATGGGGTGAAGAAATGGAGAAGCAGTTTGATGACGTTTCATGAGATGGTTCTGACATTTTTCACAGAAATCAATCTATAACACAGTGACATGAGTAGTATGTAGTTGTTTAAGAGTTATAAAAACTATGTAGAATAGTGCCTAACACAAATATTTTATTTATATACCAATATCTGTAAATACAAATTCCATTCCTAAACATTAAAGTGATTCTTATTGTAAAACCAGATCTAGTGCATATGTATGTCTGCTTTCATTTTAGACAACATAGTTATAACAAGACAGATTTCAGGTGTGACAAGTGTGGAAAACCACAAGGCGGAGACAAATACACAGGTTGGCAGTACAGTAGTTAGATTATGCAGTTTTATATAGCAACAAACTAATGTGGACACCCAGAAATTACACCGGCATGCGATTGTTGAACATCTTGTTCCAAAACTATGGTCATCAGTCCACTGCTACAATAGCACCTGATCTTCGGGGAATATTTTCCACAATATTTTGAAATCTCGCTGCTAGGGTTTTCTCCTCTTCAGCCACAAGAGCATTAGCGAGGCTGAACACTGCTTTTGGATTTTGGTCTGGTAAAATATGAGTCACAGTCTGTGTTGCTATTCATAAAAAGTGTTGAATGAGTTGAGATGAATGGAAGGCTATGTGCATGCCACTCAAGTTCTTCTGAAGAATGATGATTTGATATGCCTAATAAAGGTGTACTGTTCTTGTATTAAACTAACTACCTCCTTCCAACAGAGGCTGGATCACACACACACTTCCAATATAGTCAATGGTGAAACAAGTAATCTGATTCTTTGCAGAAGTGAAAGTAACAATTACACAGTGTAAAACTTGTTTATGCTCACCATCTCCTTCCTAGAGCAGGCAGACACACACAAGGAAAGACAGGAGAGATACACAGACACAACAGATTTAGAAGAGACTCAACTCGGAGCCACACAAAAGAAGAAGGCTGAAGGTATAGCCCAAATGATAGCTGTGTCTTCTAAAGTGTTTGTTTCTATCTTATTGTGTGTTGTTGATACTGTAGTTAAAATACACATTTTAGTCATGGTCTGGAACATTCCACACCTTACATGTTCAATAAGACACTGCATCATCCAGATGCTCTGAAGGCCATTTATTTGTGGTATATTTGATAATATTGTAATTATAACTAAGATGGTCAATCTTAATGTACTGTCCAATTACCTAAATTATTTCTCATATGCTATTTAGGTACTATTATTTAGGTATTTTAAAAATCCTAATCTTTGGTGAATCATCAGAATGTGCTCAGGGTTCTCATGCTGTTAGCGCAGATGCTATGCTGCTATAGTTCATGTATTTGTTAATTGTACACTAAAAACTCTGTCCTATTCTTTAATGTCCATTACTTATATAAAGAGTAACAGGACTGAGTAACAGTAACAGGAATGAACAGTGTCCTGTAGTTTATTGATTTATTAGTGTGAATATTAGTCAATGTAATACTATTCACTTGATTTCTAAGTTTTACAGTTGAAATTATTGAAGTTGCTGACATTTGAATGTGAATACTATACTAAGAGGGAGCCAGTTCACCACAAAGTGCTGCAGAGAAGCAGTGGTGCTTTTGCACTCGATGTGATGCTGACCCCGAGAGGTAGAGAGAAATATTTACAGAAGAAATGTCAAAAATACAGGAAGAAGCTAAAGTCAGGCAGGAAAAAAACATTAATGACCTCAGTCAGAGAGAAAAGGCAGAACAGAGTATATGTGTCCTGCATTTTCTCCAGCCGAATGTGAAACTGCCCCCTTTTGGTGACATTATGAATATTAAGTAGCTATGTGCATTTTTTTATGACTCCTAGGCCACACAACCCCCACTGCAATGGTTTAAGCTAGGGGGTCACGGTCTCTTTAGCTATTGTGCATTAGGTGTTATCTGCCAAAGAAAAAAGTCATCACTGCTGATGGCCCTTGCCTGCTGTGCTGGTAGACTTTGCAAATGGGGTTCCTTCACTGTCACAATCCCTATATTGTGTAAAAACAAACAATGAAACTAGCTGTGCAGTCTCCCTCCTGTTATTAAGGATTGAAAAATTAAAATTATACATTAACAATGAGGGATGGAGACTCGTGGCTTCCTGACCTATGAAGTTGACTCCTACCTTGGGGGCTAGTAAACTACTGCTGAAGCTTGCAAGGGTAGGCTGTGCCTTCTCTACAGTTCCAATGCTAAGTGCCCCGTAATCATGACAGATTTCCTGACACTGTGAACAGATCTGCTCTTTTAATACACCAGTAGTAACCTGTTGTTAAAGCCTACTCTCCAATTTGGCTGCTTGGACTTACTCCATGTTGTGGTGGATGGCCTGTAACCATGCTAAGCTAGCTCGGATTCAACAGCCATAATTTACTGGGATCAGCAGTACAACAGAAAAAACAGTATAAACAGAAAGCACAACTAGCTGTGACTCCTAGAAAAAAACATTGCAGTGGGGGAGTGTGGCCTATGGGTAATTTAAAAAAACACCTGGCTAATATTTGTGATGGCACCAAAGGGCACGTTTTCATGCCTGGCTGGATGGTATATCCTCTCAAGTACTGTTCACTCACATCCACACATGCACACTCATTCACATATGGACACACATTCCCGATACCCAGTGTTCATTCCTGTTACACAATAGTTTTTTCAAAAAAATAAAATTATACCACAGTTTTTCTTTCAGCTATGTTTGGTTTATCATTAATCCCACTGTTTAATAAATGGCAGGATTTAAAAAAGCTGATAAACTTGGGTCTCCTTTAAAAGGAAAATAGTTTTGCAGTTTTGTAAAAAATACGTGTAAATATTTGATTTGATTTTATTCTTTCAAACATGTAACAACAGTCAATATGTCAACACACATAATTCCACACATATCCACAAATATATTTTCAATTTGCTTATAAATAGTACATGCTTGAACGGAGTAGGAAGAAGTCAGACTTATCTAGTCCTACCCCCTAACATCATCTTACCATCATTGGTTTGCCAGCAGTATTACTACATGGATAATTTTGTTCTACATCACGCTAGTGATATACTAAAAACACCACACTCCCAATGTTACACCTGATTAATCATTAAGCCTGTTCTTGCCCATATCTTGATTGACACATACCTTTATATTTGTGTTTAAACTCATCAATTTTCTTATTGTTTTTTATGTCCACACTTAAATTATTCCATAGTTTTACCCCACTTATGGAAATACAGAATCTTTTTTGGTTGTACGTATAGCATGAATTTTATAATTTAACTGACCCCTTAAATTGTATCCCCCTTCCCTTTCATTAAATAGTTTTTGAATTCCACCAGGTAATAAATTGTTCCTGGCTTTATACATAAACACAGCAGTCTTGTTGTAGCAATGTTTTTAGTCAAAATATCAATTACTTGAACTTAACTTTCCATTCAATTTACTGCAGAATCGTTGCCATTATATTGATTTGGTTCCACGTAGGAGGAGAACACTTATGTTTTCATCACAGCCCCCGGAAGAAAAATTGGCTCAAAGTTCAAGAGGCGTAAACTGAATTGGTCTGTATATTCAGCTGATATATAAAGTTGAAAGCTGAGCCTTGTAGGACTCTTGTAGTATCAGGACTGAGACATTTTCCCTAAACAAAATGATTTTGTACCTTCTGTTTACTGCTTTTATAGGTTTGGCAATTTTGCCGTTATGCCTCTACTTAAGAAATCCTTATGTTTGGAAAGATTTAGGTTATGCAGTTACTTCAATACAAATTGCTTTACGCATGAGTAAAATCAAGAAACAGAAACCATTTTACAGCATTTTGGAGTGTTTTTTGGAGAAAGTGGCGAGACAGCCGCATAAGAAGTTCATAGTTTTTGAGGAAAGCTCTTACACCTACAGCCAAGCCGACAAAGAAAGCAACAGAGTAGCAAGAGCTCTGTCAACTCATGCTGGCCTGAAGGAGGGGGACACGGTGGCCTTGTTCATGGGCAACGAGCCGCACTATGTGTGGATCTGGCTCGCACTGGTCAAGCTTGGATGCACAGCTTCTCTTCTGAACAACAACATCAGATCCAAATCTTTGCTACACTGCTTCTCCTGCTGTGAAGCCAAGGTCCTGGTCGCTGGTGCTGGTGAGCTGGGAAACTTTTGAGGCTGATGCTGATTTAAGAGATTGTACAGAGTGGGCCACAAAAAAAGCAGCCCGTCAACATGAAGGAGAAAGTGTATTGATTTGGGGGCGGGCTACTTTTCCAT
>NW_018127952.1:201544-219322 GCF_001952655.1 Monopterus albus
AGGCTGAAGGATTCAGGCTGTTTATACTCCAAACCAAAGATGGACATAAGGTGATGTTTACTGTCCTTGTCTCACTTTACCTTCACTCTCCTCTAGAGGGACAATGACAGAGATCATAAAGTTCGATTGGCTTTGGGGAATGGGATCCGGGCCGACACCTGGGCTGAATTCCTGCAGCGATTTGGGGATATTCATATTTGTGAATGCTACGGATCGACAGAAGGAAATATCGGCTTTATCAACTATGTTGGGAAGATAGGGGCCGTTGGCAAAGAACATTTTATACACAAAGTAAGAGAGGGGGCAAATACTTTATTCTTATTTTGAGACGATGGTAGCATTTAGAACAATAAAATGAATAAGCATAACAGGCCAGTCAGTTTTATGTTCAGTGTGTTTCAATACCTTTAATTATTCTTTAGATGAGATATCCATATGCCCTTATAAGGTATGACCCAGAGAAAGAGGAGCCAGTCAAAGACTCCAGAGGATTTTGTATCAGAGTCCCCAGAGGTGAGCTAGTCTCCTCCACAAATATGACATTTTGTTGAGCTTTTCACACCAATAATATTGTGCTTGATGCTTTACCTTGCAGGAGAAACTGGTTTGTTGGTGTCAAAGATCGGAGAAAGAACACCTTTCAGTGGCTACGCCAAGAACGAGCACCATACAGAGAAGAAGAGGCTGAGAGATGTGTTTGTGAAGGGAGATCTGTACTTCAACAGCGGTGACCTTCTAAAGATAGACAACGAGGGATTTGTCTTCTTTCAAGACCGTGTTGGAGACACCTTCAGGTGCATAGATAAAACAACCTGAACACTCAGAGGCTGATCCACTAATGAAGACAAGGGGCCCACATTTGGAAACAGTGTTAGTTAGTAATGTCAAAGGCAGAACAAAGCCTGGACTGGATCAACAGTTGACCTTGGTAGATACACATTATTTAGGGTTTGGAAGTTTTCTCAACTCCAGTTCATATGATTTTACTGGATATAAGACTGTCTCTTTGTACTTGTGAACATTACTATAAAATTTAGTTATAATCCATTGAGTGAAGATTAAGAATTGTTATTTAATCCTTATTTCAACATAACTTGAATATTTTGAACTATGCTGGTTTCTAACTAAACAGTTCTGGAGCTAAGTTATACATATACTGTCATTGCACTGTCGTCTAATACAGGTGGAAAGGAGAAAATGTGGCAACCACAGAAGTGGCAGATCTTTTGCTCATGGTGGACTGCATTGAGGAGGCTAATGTCTATGGAGTGAAGGTGCCAGGTAACAATGAAAGCATTAGCAATGATTTGAGATTTAATAATGGCATAGTCACTAGACAATAGAAAGCTGTTATGTCAATGAAAACAAATGTCCAACATATGACAATGTTTAGTAGAAGCCGTTCATCTGACCCCTGCATGACGCTTTGAGCCTGTTTGCAGGTTTAACATTTAATACAGCCCCTTGGAACGACATCTAACTATATCTAACCTTTCACATGCCCATCAATCACTGTAATCATAAACCATGTAATCCTGCAAATTAAGGTAAAAACATGAAAACAGACAAACTCAGAGTTGGTGCTCATTTACTTTGCCACACTATGAAACCTGTGAAAATGTGTCTATACATCCTGAAATGAGTCCTGTTTTTTTTACTTTGACTGTATCTGATTAGGACACGAGGGAAGAACTGGAATGGCAGCACTCAAGCTTAAGGAAAACATGGACTTTGACAGTAAAGCTACATACCAGCACGTCCAAAATTTCCTCCCCAGCTATGCAAGACCACGCTTCATTCGCATACAGGTAAACAGTCATGTGGAAATTATTTACAAGATTATAGCATTTAACATAAAATCAGGAATATGTATAACAAGGTCTTGGCACCATTATGGAACCATTTATTTTTGTGTGGCAGGACAGAATGGCAATGACTGGGACATTTAAACAAATTAAGGTGACACTGGCAGAGGAGGGCTTCAACCCTACCATCATCAGAGACCCTTTGTTCTACCTGGAGAACAATAAGGGCTACGTACCCATGACTCCGGAGATATTCGACTCCATCTCAGATGGAAGAATGAGCCTGTGAAAGACTTCAGTGTTTTTATTGGAAAGCCAACCTTAAATAATACATCTGATTTTAGTTTTAGCTGATAGGAGGACCACAGTGTACTGAAATGTTTAAAGGGGTATAATTTTGTTTAAAATACTTTGAATAAAAAATATTTTAAAGACATGATTGTAAATGAGCAAAGTAATCCCAAGTCACTGACACATTAAAGTTGCAGTCATCACTTTGCCAAGAGCTGAATCTACTGGTTTATCAGTGTATTGATGCCAATTAATTAATTTATTTATACTATTATATACAATTAGCTGAGTTTCTGTCTAAACCTACATGATCATTGAAGTACTTTGAAATACTTTTTTTTTTCATCAAACTTCTTAAGAAGACAGGCTCCATGTCCATGATTTTCCACATGTGTTGTGGAAAATCATGGACCTAACCCCTAACCCTAACCTTGTCTAACCCAAGCACAGTCAAAGACTCCAGAGGATTTTGTATCAGAGTCCCCAGAGGTGAGCTAGTCTCCTCCACAAATATTATATTTTGTTGAGCTTTTTGCTCTCAATAATGCTGTGCTTGATTTTTTTTTACCTTGCAGGAGAAACTGGTTTGTTGGTGTCAAAGATCATATTCAGCACACTAATGTTGAGCTCAACAACCAAAAACAAAATGCTGCATAACTATATAAATAAACAATAGGGCCGTAAAAGTTTCACCATTCACTACGGACATCCACATACTACTGAAATTGTCAACACATGTCAAGCAAAATAGGTCATCTAAAATAGACCTAATAGCTCCAGATACTCAGTACTAAAGGAGCATCAAAACCCATTAGACAGAGTTCTTCAAAATACCTACTAGAGAGTATTAAAACCCAGTAGACAAAATAGGTCACCTAAAATAAACCTAATACTTATCCACTCAGTACTAGAGGAGCGTTAAAGCCCATTAGACAGAGTGCCCCAAAATACCTACTAGAGAGTGTTAAAACCAAGTATGCAAAATAGGTAATCTAAAATAGACCTAATACCTATTATATACTCAGAACTAAATGTGCATTAAAGTCCATTAGACAGAGTACTTCAAAATACCTACTAGAGAGTGTTACAACCCAGTAGGCAAAACAGGTCATCTAAAATAGACCTAATACTTATTATCCACTCAGTAGTGTAGGAACTGTAAAGCTCACCAAAAAAATAACCCCCTACCTTAAACCACACGCTCTCATCACCCTGGCCCCAAACTTAACCATCTGGGACTTAATGTCTAATCCTAACCCTGACACCCTAACCCCTCTCCCCTTAAGCCCAACCCATATCCCTACCCTGAACCTAACCATTTCATATTTCAGGCCTTAAACATAACCTCAGACCTTAAACCGCCCAAGCGCGATACCCTGACCCTAACCTTAAAATTAGGGATTTGCCTACTGGGTTTTAACATTCTCTAGTAGGTATTTTTAAATACTCTAATGGGCTTTAACACTCCTTTAGAGTATAAACAGCCTGAATCCTTCAGCCTGCCTCCTTTTTAAGTTTCATCCAGTTTTCCACAGGGTTAGGTTAGGGAAATTCTTCAACTCTCCCCGTACTCATTCGTTGACTATACGGTTTGGGATGGAGGGTCAAAGTTGAGGGCACGGGCTGACGCTTGTCACTCTGGCTCATGTAACGGTGTGCTGCCCTGGCTTGTGCTTTCCTGTCTGGTGTGGTTTTATATACGTGCTGTGGGTTGTGTTTGCTTTGTTAAGTTTTGGGTGCTGGATCAGATGATGTTTCCATTTTAGGACGTTACGTTTCCGTGGGGTGTTTTGTCTTTGCGTTTGGATCTCGTTGAAATGTGTGTGCGTGCATGTGTGAGTGTCTGTGAGTGGGTGCGGTGGGGGGGTGGTTATGTTATGTTTTGTGGTACTGGGTTAAGTTTAGGCATTGGGCTTGGGAAGGTTATGGTCAGGGTCAAGGTACGGGTAGGGTTTATAGGGCCTGTGTCTAAGAAAGGGGTTAAGGTTAGGCATTGGCCCCTGGGGTGGTCAGGGCAAGGATATGGGTTGGGTCTAAAAAGGATTTTGGGTCCTAGAAAGGGGGTTAAGGTTAGGCATTAGTGTGGGATGGTTATGGTCGGGTTAAGAAATATGGAATATGAACTTATTGGGTCTAAGGGGAAGGAATTGGGGTTCGAGGCCCTGGTTAGGTTTAGGTGTTGAGTCCCAAGTGGATGGGACTCAATGCCTAAACCTAACCAAGGCACCTAACCAACCAGCTCCTCTCTCCTTAGACCCAAACCCTGCCCTACCCTGACCATAACCATTCTATATTCATACCCTAATCATAACCTCTGACCACCCAACTCTATCACCCGGGCCCTAATCTTACCTGTGACCCCAAAATAAAACATAGCTGCCATAGACACGCGCACACGCACACACACACACACTTAAACAAGATCCAAACTTGAACGCAAAACTCCCCACGGGAACATAACATCCTAAAATGGAAACATCAGCTGATCCAGCACCCAAAAAGCAAACACAACCCACAGCACTTAATACAACTACACCGGACAAGAAAGCACGACCACCACACCAAAACCCAGGGCAGCACACTGTTACATGAGCCAGAGTGACAAGTGTCAGCCTGTGCCTTCACCTTTGACCCTCTATCCCAAACCATATAGTCAACGGACGATTACGGGGGGAGAGTTGAAGATATCCCCTAACCTAACCCGCCTGTTCCATCGGACAAACAACTCATACATAAACATAAGTACTGCCTCCTCAGAACCATGACCACACCCCTCCCATGGTGCTCCCCATGGGCGAGACTGTACGTTGGACCGACTGTTGGATGACGGTTAATCAACCACCCACTGACGGTCCTTTGCGCAGTTCTCCTCCCTTGGACGCCATGCACTCTACTCAGAGTTGGAGAGTTGTAGCGGTCCAGGGACAAGCCTAACCCGGCAAGGGATGGATGCAG
Source organism: Monopterus albus (assembly GCF_001952655.1). NCBI lineage: Eukaryota > Metazoa > Chordata > Actinopteri > Synbranchiformes > Synbranchidae > Monopterus > Monopterus albus. The sequence continues at coordinate 206,596 of NW_018127952.1, forward strand.
GTTAACCAATCTCCCATCCTGGTCCCTACCCCTCTGTCCTCTATCTGTCTCTCTCTCTCTCTCTCACCCTCTTGTGCACCCCCACCCCCCACCACCACCACCACATGCACGCACCCACACCCTTAAACAAGATCCTGACTCGACCACATGACTCCCCATGGGAACGTAACATCCTAAAATGGAAACATCAGCTGATCCAGCACCCAAACTTAACAAATCAAACACAACCCACAGCACCCTAAACTAAACTGCACCGGACAGAAAAGCGTGACCACCACACCAAAACCCAGGGCAGCACACCGTTACATGAGCCAGAGTGACAAGCGTCGGCTCGTGCCTTTACCTTTGACCCTCTATCCCAAACCGTATAGTCAACGGACAGTTACGGGGAGAGTTGAAGAATTTCCCTAACCTAACCTTAACCCTGTGGAAAACTTGATGAATCTTGAAAAGGGGGCAGACTGAAGGACTCAGGCTATTTCTAGTCTAAACCAAAGATGGACATATAGATAAGGATAAGGATAATCATCTTTACTGGCCAAGTATGTTACACACAAGGAATTTGTTTCCGGTACAGAACCAGTGATGTTTACTGTCCTTGTCTCACTTTACCTTCACTCTCCTCTAGAGGGACAATGACAGAGATCATAAAGTTCGATTGGCTTTGGGGAATGGGATCCATTCTAGGAATGAGTCTTGGCACCATTACGGAACCATTTATTTTTGTGTGGCAGGACACAATGGCAATGACTGGGACATTTAAACAAATTAAGGTGACACTGGCAGAGGAGGGCTTCAACCCTACCATCATCAGAGACCCTTTGTTCTACCTGGAGAACAATAAGGGCTACGTACCCATGACTCCGGAGATATTCGACTCCATCTCAGATGGAAGAATCAGCCTGTGAAAGACTTCAGTGTTTTTATTGGAAAGCCAACCTTAAATAATACATCTGATTTTAGTTTTAGCTGATAGGAGGACCACAGTGTACTGAAATGTTTAAAGGGGTATAATTTTGTTTAAAATACTTTGAATAAAAAATATTTTAAAGACATGATTGTGAATGAGCAAAGTAATCCCAAGTCACTGACACATTAAAGTTGCAGTCATCACTTTGCCAAGAGCTGAATCTACTGGTTTATCAGTGTATTGATGCCAAAGTGGCCTTTGTTGGCATTATATTGATTTGTTACCACTTAGGAACACATAGTGACTTTTTCATCACAGCCCCCGGAAGAGAAATTGGCTCAAAGTTCAAGAGGCGTAAACTGAATTGGTCTGTATATTCAGCTGATATATAAAGTTGAAAGCTGAGCCTTGTAGGACTCTTGTAGGACTCTTGTAGGACTCTTGTAGTATCAGGACTGAGACATTTTCCCTAAACAAAATGATTTTGTACCTTCTGTTTACTGCTTTTATAGGTTTGGCAATTTTGCTGTTATGCCTCTACTTAAGAAATCCTTATGTTTGGAAAGATTTAAGTTTTGCAGTTACTTTAATCCAAATTGCTTTACGCATGAATAAAATCAAGAAACAGAAACCATTTTACAGCATTTTGGAGTGTTTTTTGGAGAAAGTGGCGAGACAGCCGCATAAGAAGTTCATAGTTTTTGAGGAAAGCTCTTACACCTACAGCCAAGCCGACAAAGAAAGCAACAGAGTAGCAAGAGCTCTGTCAACTCATGCTGGCCTGAAGGAGGGGGACACGGTGGCCTTGTTCATGGGCAACGAGCCGCACTATGTGTGGATCTGGCTCGCACTGGTCAAGCTTGGATGCACAGCTTCTCTTCTGAACAACAACATCAGATCCAAATCTTTGCTACACTGCTTCTCCTGCTGTGAAGCCAAGGTCCTGGTCGCTGGTGCTGGTGAGCTGGGAAACTTTTGAGGCTGATGCTGATTTAAGAGATTGTACAGAGTGGGCCACAAAAAAAGCAGCCCGTCAACATGAAGGAGAAAGTGTATTGATTTGGGGGCGGGCTACTTTTCCATAGCCCACTTTGTATAACTATATATTGTTTGATATTTAAAATAATTCCTTTTAAAATGAAGGGAATTTGATCTAAATAGATAGAATTAGACACAGATAGATGTAGTATTGTGTAAATATATATATATATATATATTCATCCAGTATATGCTGCTATACATGCTGTTTTATACTGCATATATAAGTTATTGATTTATTTATTTATACAATTATGTACAATTAGCTGAGTTTCTGTCTAAACCTACATGGTCATTAAAGTACTTTGACATACAATTTTTTTTGTCAAACTTCTTAAGAAGACGGGCTCCATGTCCATGATTTTCCACATCTATTGTTATAGTTTTCTCATCACTGCATCGACCTCCATGAAGCTTCTGTTTTGCTTGTTTCACTCAGACCTGCAAGCAGCTGTAGAGGAGGTGCTGCCTGCTTTGAAACAACAGGGCATCCGTGTATTTATCCTCACTGAGGACTGCAGCGTTGAGGGCATTGAAAGCCTCTGTGATAAAATTCAGCAGGCCTCAGACCAGCCACTGTCACCTCAGCTGAGTGCCAACATTGACATTAAGAGTCCTGCACTGTACATCTTCACATCAGGAACCTCGGGTAATCTGCTTGACTTCTCTGACCTTCACTTCTAATTCAAAAGTTTATATTTTTAGTGTGCAGGTGTTGAAAGACACATGTGTGATAATAAAATTATTCTATGTTTGTTTCTTATGGCAATGCTATTTTGTAGGGCTTCCCAAGGCAGCTATAGTCAGCCATGAGAAGCTATGGATGACGTCTTTTGTGCTGTCACTTGTTGGCGTACGCTCAGATGATATTATTTACATTTACCTGCCTCTCTACCACGGTGGTGGCTTTCTGATGGGACTTTGTGGGGCCATAGAAAAAGGTCATGCATGAGTATTTCCCATATAAAACATTACCAACTTTACACAATGCTTTGCAAAAATATTATAAAATTACAAAACATGATTTCCAGGCTGCAACCTCATTATGACACTGAGTTCATTTAATGTTAAACTAACAGTCTATGACCTCAAATAAAAGGCACTTTGTCTCTGATTTTCTCTGTTTGTGTTTCAAAGTTCATAGATTGCAAAACCTACTGAATTCTGTGTGTGCAAATTTATGTTGTTGAAATCTGTGCTTCCTGATTTCTAGGCATCACTGTTGTTTTGAGGCGTAAATTCTCTGCCTCCCAGTTCTGGAATGACTGTAGAAAGTACAATGTGACAATCATTCAGTACATAGGAGAAATTATGCGCTATCTCTGCAACACACCAAAGGTAAACCTCTGCTCATACTGTCAGAATGAGTAGTATCTAAGGCAGTTCATCTAACAAGATGTTAACTATGTTGTTAAATCAAATACTACTGGATGAAACTTAAAAAGGGTGTAGGCTGAAGGATTCAGGCTGTTTATACTCCAAACCAAAGATGGACATAAGGTGATGTTTACTGTCCTTGTCTCACTTTACCTTCACTCTCCTCTAGAGGGACAATGACAGAGATCATAAAGTTCGATTGGCTTTGGGGAATGGGATCCGGGCCGACACCTGGGCTGAATTCCTGCAGCGATTTGGGGATATTCATATTTGTGAATGCTACGGATCGACAGAAGGAAATATCGGCTTTATCAACTATGTTGGGAAGATAGGGGCCGTTGGCAAAGAACATTTTATACACAAAGTAAGAGAGGGGGCAAATACTTTATTCTTATTTTGAGACGATGGTAGCATTTAGAACAATAAAATGAATAAGCATAACAGGCCAGTCAGTTTTATGTTCAGTGTGTTTCAATACCTTTAATTATTCTTTAGATGGGATATTCATATGCCCTTATAAGGTATGACCCAGAGAAAGAGGAGCCAGTCAAAGACTCCAGAGGATTTTGTATCAGAGTCCCCAGAGGTGAGCTAGTCTCCTCCACAAATATGACATTTTGTTGAGCTTTTCACACCAATAATATTGTGCTTGATGCTTTACCTTGCAGGAGAAACTGGTTTGTTGGTGTCAAAGATCGGAGAAAGAACACCTTTCAGTGGCTACGCCAAGAACGAGCAGCAGACAGAGAAGAAGAGGCTGAGAAATGTGTTTGTGAAGGGAGATCTGTACTTCAACAGCGGCGACCTTCTAAAGATAGACAACGAGGGATTTGTCTTCTTTCAAGACCGTGTTGGAGACACCTTCAGGTGCATAGATAAAACAACCTGAACACTCAGAGGCTGATCCACTAATGAAGACAAGGGGCCCACATTTGGAAACAGTGTTAGTTAGTAATGTCAAAGGCAGAACAAAGCCTGGACTGGATCAACAGTTGACCTTGGTAGATACACATTATTTAGGGTTTGGAAGTTTTCTCAACTCCAGTTCATATGATTTTACTGGATATAAGACTGTCTCTTTGTACTTGTGAACATTACTATAAAATTTAGTTACAGTGCCTTTCGAAAGTATTCGGCCCCCTTGAACTTTGCGACCTTTTGCCACATTTCAGGCAACATAAAGATATAAAACTGTAATATTTTGTGAAGAATCAACAACAAGTGGGACACAATCATGAAGTGGAACGAAATTTATTGGATATTTCAAACTTTTTTAACAAATAAAAAACTGAAAAATTGGGCGTGCAAAATTATTCAGCCCCCTTAAGTTAATACTTTGTAGCGCCACCTTTTGCTGCGATTACAGCTGTAAGTCACTTGGGGTATGTCTCTATCAGTTTTGCACATCGAGAGACGGAAATTTTTGCCCATTCCTCCTTGCAAAACAGCTCGAGCTCAGTGAGGTTGGATAGAGAGCGTTTGTGAACAGCAGTTTTCAGTTCTTTCCACAGATTCTCAATTGGATTCAGGTCTGGACTTTGACTTGGCCATTCTAACACCTGGATATGTGTATTTGTGAACCATTCCATTGTAGATTTTGCTTTATGTTTTGGATCAGTGTCTTGTTGGAAGACAAATCTCCGTCCCAGTATCAGGTCTTTTGCAGACTCCATCAGGTTTCCTTCCAGAATGGTCCTGCATTTGGCTCCATCCATCTTCCCATCAATTATAACCATCTTCCCTGTCCCTGCTGAAGAAAAGCAGGCCCAAACCATAATGCTGCCACCACCATGTTTGACAGTGGGGATGGTGTATTCAGGGTGATGAGCTGTGTTGCTTTTACGCCAAACATAACGTTTTGCATTGTTGCCAAAAAGTTCAATTTTGGTTTCATCTGACCAGAGCACCTTCTTCCACATGTTTGGTGTGTCTCCCAGGTGGCTTGTGGCAAACTTTAAACGACACTTTTTATGGATATCTTTAAGAAATGGCTTTCTTCTTGCCACTCTTCCATAAAGGCCAGATTTGTGCAGTATACGACTGATTGTTGTCCTATGGACAGAGTCTCCCACCTCAGCTGTAGATCTCTGCAGTTCATCCAGAGTGATCATGGGCCTCTTGGCTGCATCTCTGATCAGTCTTCTCCTTGTATGAGCTGAAAGTTTAGAGGGACGGCCAGGTCTTGGTAGATTTGCAGTGGTCTGATACTCCTTCCATTTCAATATTATCGCTTGCACAGTGCTCCTTGGGATGTTTAAAGCTTGGGAAATCTTTTTGTATCCAAATCCGGCTTTAAACTTCTCCACAACAGTATCTCGGACCTGCCTGGTGTGTTCCTTGTTCTTCATGATGCTCTCTGCGCTTTAAACGGACCTCTGAGACTATCACAGTGCAGGTGCATTTATACGGAGACTTGATTACACACAGGTGGATTCTATTTATCATCATTAGTCATTTAGGTCAACATTGGATCATTCAGAGATCCTCACTGAACTTCTGGAGAGAGTTTGCTGCACTGAAAGTAAAGGGGCTGAATAATTTTGCACGCCCAGAAACCATTTTACAGCATTTTGGAGTGTTTTTTGGAGAAAGTGGCGAGACAGCCGCATAAGAAGTTCATAGTTTTTGAGGAAAGCTCTTACACCTACAGCCAAGCCGACAAAGAAAGCAACAGAGTAGCAAGAGCTCTGTCAACTCATGCTGGCCTGAAGGAGGGGGACACGGTGGCCTTGTTCATGGGCAACGAGCCGCACTATGTGTGGATCTGGCTCGCACTGGTCAAGCTTGGATGCACAGCTTCTCTTCTGAACAACAACATCAGATCCAAATCTTTGCTACACTGCTTCTCCTGCTGTGAAGCCAAGGTCCTGGTCGCTGGTGCTGGTGAGCTGGGAAACTTTTGAGGCTGATGCTGATTTAAGAGATTGTACAGAGTGGGCCACAAAAAAAGCAGCCCGTCAACATGAAGGAGAAAGTGTATTGATTTGGGGGCGGGCTACTTTTCCATAGCCCACTTTGTATAACTATATATTGTTTGATATTTAAAATAATTCCTTTTAAAATGAAGGGAATTTGATCTAAATAGATAGAATTAGACACAGATAGATGTAGTATTGTGTAAATATATATATATATATATATTCATCCAGTATATGCTGCTATACATGCTATTTTATACTGCATATATAAGTTATTGATTTATTTATTTATACAATTATATACAATTAGCTGAGTTTCTGTCCAAACCTACATGGTCATTAAAGTACTTTGACATACAATTTTTTTTGTCAAACTTCTTAAGAAGACGGGCTCCATGTCCATGATTTTCCACATCTATTGTTATAGTTTTCTCATTACTGCATCGACCTCCATGAAGCTTCTGTTTTGCTTGTTTCACTCAGACCTGCAAGCAGCTGTAGAGGAGGTGCTGCCTGCTTTGAAACAACAGGGCATCCGTGTATTTATCCTCACTGAGGACTGCAGCGTTGAGGGCATTGAAAGCCTCTGTGATAAAATTCAGCAGGCCTCAGACCAGCCACTGTCACCTCAGCTGAGTGCCAACATTGACATTAAGAGTCCTGCACTGTACATCTTCACATCAGGAACCTCGGGTAATCTGCTTGACTTCTCTGACCTTCACTTCTAATTCAAAAGTTTATATTTTTAGTGTGCAGGTGTTGAAAGACACATGTGTGATAATAAAATTATTCTATGTTTGTTTCTTATGGCAATGCTATTTTGTAGGGCTTCCCAAGGCAGCTATAGTCAGCCATGAGAAGCTATGGATGACGTCTTTTGTGCTGTCACTTGTTGGCGTACGCTCAGATGATATTATTTACATTTACCTGCCTCTCTACCACGGTGGTGGCTTTCTGATGGGACTTTGTGGGGCCATAGAAAAAGGTCATGCACGAGTATTTCCCATATAAAACACGACCAACTTTACACAATGCTTTGCAAAAATATTATAAAATTACAAAACATGATTTCCAGGCTGCAACCTCATTATGACACTGAGTTCATTTAATGTTAAACTAACAGTCTATGACCTCAAATAAAAGGCACTTTGTCTCTGATTTTCTCTGTTTGTGTTTCAAAGTTCATAGATTGCAAAACCTACTGAATTCTGTGTGTGCAAATTTATGTTGTTGAAATCTGTGCTTCCTGATTTCTAGGCATCACTGTTGTTTTGAGGCGTAAATTCTCTGCCTCCCAGTTCTGGAATGACTGTAGAAAGTACAATGTGACAATCATTCAGTACATAGGAGAAATTATGCGCTATCTCTGCAACACACCAAAGGTAAACCTCTGCTCATACTGTCAGAATGAGTAGTATCTAAGGCAGTTCATCTAACAAGATGTTAACTATGTTGTTAAATCAAATACTACTGGATGAAACTTAAAAAGTGTGCAGGCTGAAGGATTCAGGCTGTTTATACTCCAAACCAAAGATGGACATAAGGTGATGTTTACTGTCCTTGTCTCACTTTACCTTCACTCTCCTCTAGAGGGACAATGACAGAGATCATAAAGTTCGATTGGCTTTGGGGAATGGGATCCGGGCCGACACCTGGGCTGAATTCCTGCAGCGATTTGGGGATATTCATATTTGTGAATGCTACGGATCGACAGAAGGAAATATCGGCTTTATCAACTATGTTGGGAAGATAGGGGCTGTTGGCAAAGAACATTTTATACACAAAGTAAGAGAGGGGGCAAATACTTTATTCTTATTTTGAGACGATGGTAGCATTTAGAACAATAAAATGAATAAGCATAACAGGCCAGTCAGTTTTATGTTCAGTGTGTTTCAATACCTTTAATTATTCTTTAGATGAGATATCCATATGCCCTTATAAGGTATGACCCAGAGAAAGAGGAGCCAGTCAAAGACTCCAGAGGATTTTGTATCAGAGTCCCCAGAGGTGAGCTAGTCTCCTCCACAAATATGACATTTTGTTGAGCTTTTCACACCAATAATATTGTGCTTGATGCTTTACCTTGCAGGAGAAACTGGTTTGTTGGTGTCAAAGATCGGAGAAAGAACACCTTTCAGTGGCTACGCCAAGAACGAGCAGCAGACAGAGAAGAAGAGGCTGAGAAATGTGTTTGTGAAGGGAGATCTGTACTTCAACAGCGGCGACCTTCTAAAGATAGACAACGAGGGATTTGTCTTCTTTCAAGACCGTGTTGGAGACACCTTCAGGTGCATGGATAAAACAACCTGAACACTCAGAGGCTGATCCACTAATGAAGACAAGGGGCCCACATTTGGAAACAGTGTTAGTTAGTAATGTCAAAGGCAGAACAAAGCCTGGACTGGATCAACAGTTGACCTTGGTAGATACACATTATTTAGGGTTTGGAAGTTTTCTCAACTCCAGTTCATATGATTTTACTGGATATAAGACTGTCTCTTTGTACTTGTGAACATTACTATAAAATTTAGTTACAGTGCCTTTCGAAAGTATTCGGCCCCCTTGAACTTTGCGACCTTTTGCCACATTTCAGGCAACATAAAGATATAAAACTGTAATATTTTGTGAAGAATCAACAACAAGTGGGACACAATCATGAAGTGGAACGAAATTTATTGGATATTTCAAACTTTTTTAACAAATAAAAAACTGAAAAATTGGGCGTGCAAAATTATTCAGCCCCCTTAAGTTAATACTTTGTAGCGCCACCTTTTGCTGCGATTACAGCTGTAAGTCACTTGGGGTATGTCTCTATCAGTTTTGCACATCGAGAGACGGAAATTTTTGCCCATTCCTCCTTGCAAAACAGCTCGAGCTCAGTGAGGTTGGATAGAGAGCGTTTGTGAACAGCAGTTTTCAGTTCTTTCCACAGATTCTCCATTGGATTCAGGTCTGGACTTTGACTTGGCCATTCTAACACCTGGATATGTGTATTTGTGAACCATTCCATTGTAGATTTTGCTTTATGTTTTGGATCAGTGTCTTGTTGGAAGACAAATCTCCGTCCCAGTATCAGGTCTTTTGCAGACTCCATCAGGTTTCCTTCCAGAATGGTCCTGTATCTGGCTCCATCCATCTTCCCATCAATTATAACCATCTTCCCTGTCCCTGCTGAAGAAAAGCAGGCCCAAACCATGATGATGCCACCACCATGTTTGACAGTGGGGATGGTGTATTCAGGGTGATGAGCTGTGTTGCTTTTACGCCAAACATAACGTTTTGCATTGTTGCCAAAAAGTTCAATTTTGGTTTCATCTGACCAGAGCACCTTCTTCCACATGTTTGGTGTGTCTCCCAGGTGGCTTGTGGCAAACTTTAAACGACACTTTTTATGGATATCTTTAAGAAATGGCTTTCTTCTTGCCACTCTTCCATAAAGGCCAGATTTGTGCAGTATACGACTGATTGTTGTCCTATGGACAGAGTCTCCCACCTCAGCTGTAGATCTCTGCAGTTCATCCAGAGTGATCATGGGCCTCTTGGCTGCATCTCTGATCAGTCTTCTCCTTGTATGAGCTGAAAGTTTAGAGGGACGGCCAGGTCTTGGTAGATTTGCAGTGGTCTGATACTCCTTCCATTTCAATATTATCGCTTGCACAGTGCTCCTTGGGATGTTTAAAGCTTGGGAAATCTTTTTGTATCCAAATCCGGCTTTAAACTTCTCCACAACAGTATCTCGGACCTGCCTGGTGTGTTCCTTGTTCTTCATGATGCTCTCTGCGCTTTAAACGGACCTCTGAGACTATCACAGTGCAGGTGCATTTATACGGAGACTTGATTACACACAGGTGGATTCTATTTATCATCATTAGTCATTTAGGTCAACATTGGATCATTCAGAGATCCTCACTGAACTTCTGGAGAGAGTTTGCTGCACTGAAAGTAAAGGGGCTGAATAATTTTGCACGCCCAATTATTCAGTTTTTTATTTGTTAAAAAAGTTTGAAATATCCAATAAATTTCATTCCACTTCATGATTGTGTCCCACTTGTTGTTGATTCTTCACAAAAAATTACAGTTTTATATCTTTATGTTTGAAGCCTGAAATGTGGCAAAAGGTCGCAAAGTTCAAGGGGGCCGAATACTTTCGCAAGGCACTGTATAAAGCACTTGAACACAGCCGAGGCCAACAAAGTGCTTAACATAAGATACAATTCAAAACATCTAAAAACGTGACAACTACAATATTAAAATACCAATAAAATAACATAAAAGAACCAACATAGCAAAATAACAAAATACTATCAACCAAAACTCAGCCCAAACAGAGTCTCATAGCATATCAAACGCCAAAGCATACAAGTGAGTCTTCAAGTAAGTTTTAAAAATAGCCAACGAGGCGGCCTGCCTGATGTAAAGGGGCAGCGCATTCCATAGCTTAGGAGCCACAATGGAAAACGCTCTGTCCCCTCTGAGTTTACGCCTGGCCCACGGTACCTCAAGCAAGAGCTGGTCAGCTGATCTGAGGCACCGAGAGGGACTATAAGGAAATAAAAGCTCAGCAAGATACAATGGAGCAAGACCATTCAAAGACTTAAAAACAAATAAAAGAATCTTAAAATGAATCCTGAAAGACACTGGAAGCCAATGAAGGGATGCCAAAATATGGACTTTGACAGTAAAGCTACATACCAGCACGTCCAAAATTTCCTCCCCAGCTATGCAAGACCACGCTTCATTCGCATACAGGTAAACAGTCATGTGGGAATTACTTACAAGATTATAGCATTTAACATTAAATCAGGAGTATGTATAACAAGGTCTTGGCACCATTATGGAACCATTTATTTTTGTGTGGCAGGACACAATGGCAATGACTGGGACATTTAAACAAATTAAGGTGACACTGGCAGAGGAGGGCTTCAACCCTACCATCATCAGAGACCCTTTGTTCTACCTGGAGAACAATAAGGGCTACGTACCCATGACTCCGGAGATATTCGACTCCATCTCAGATGGAAGAATGAGCCTGTGAAAGACTTCAGTGTTTTTATTGGAAAGCCAACCTTAAATAATACATCTGATTTTAGTTTTAGCTGATAGGAGGACCACAGTGTACTGAAATGTTTAAAGGGGTATAATTTTGTTTAAAATACTTTGAATAAAAAATATTTTAAAGACATGATTGTGAATGAGCAAAGTAATCCCAAGTCACTGACACATTAAAGTTGCAGTCATCACTTTGCCAAGACCTGACTCTGCTGGCTCAGCTCCGTCACAGCCAGCACAGTAATAAATTGCTTAATTATCAATACAGGAATTCTATGTGTGTATTTGAACTACTGTAAACTGCTTTCACAATCACTCCAGGAGCGTAGATGCAGTTGCACTTTCCAGGGACGGAGGAGGTGGAGCTGTGTTGGCTACAGGAGAAGATATACTGTTGAGTCTTCTGCAGGTAGATGACAAGTGTTTTTGACCTGTTTGTGATACTTTCAGAGGGCAGCAAAGTTGGTGCCGACCGCACTGCACCCATTGGTTGCAGAAACTGGGCACACTGTAGAACTTTGTTAGCTTTTTAAGAACCTGCCTACCCAAAACTTTGGAAGGCATCTCTGTAATCTTAATCATAGCACCAGATTCTGCTGTTGATGGCATGGGGAGGGCACCTGCAGCATCTTTAACATTTGGCCTTGTGTCAAAGTCATAGTGTGACAGAGGCCCAATGTAAGTGTAAGGCAGAGGCTCGCTGTTGCAGCTAAGAGAACGCATTGGTCTCCTAGATTGATTCCAAGCCTTGTCAATCCACAGCTCTACTTTGTCCCGCTTGGAAACAGCATCCTCTTTCTCATTAGACCTACGGTCTGAGTCTGGTTCTTGGTTTTCTTCAGCTCCTATGACCTCATCCTCCCCTGGTATTGGTTGGATTGCATTATTCAGAGTCTGTGTCTCAGCCAGAAGAGTGGAAGCCATTTTGGAGATGATGCTCCAGTCCTTAAGAATGTCATCAGCTGTAGTGAACTGGGAGGTCACTGTAAATCGGATGATGCGTTTGCTGTGAATGTCTGCAGGAATGAGATACATGGTGCCCGACCGGGTCAGTCTCCTCAGCAACTCCTGGGTCAACGCATTGCCTCCCTAGAATAAGAACATGACATAAAATATTGATAACCATTGCAGGACAAAAAAACTCAAAGCTTCCTAACAAACCTAAAGCATTTTCAGCAACATCAATTTAAGCGTGCAGCTCTGTTTAATTATCAGTAATATTGATCTGCATTTTTGCTTGATAAGAATACAACAGTTTACCTGATTTACCTTTGAACATGGTGTGACTGGACAATTTCTAAAGCTCATTAATAATTAGCCAGTGAAAGGCACATTGCTTAACAAAGATAAAACTTGAGTCAGCACAACCATTTTATAGTTTACTGCTTATAGTTCACATTTGTGCTCCATACTTTCAGACAGAAGACCACCAGAC
>NW_018127952.1:219346-249602 GCF_001952655.1 Monopterus albus
GCAGGAACCTCAAAATTTGGGTCACTCCTTATGTGAGACTCCAAGAGCTTTGCCATCTCAATTCCCTACAAACAAATGAAAACTATACACAATTATGAAACATAAACAAAAAAGAAAATTCTGTTGGCTGTCACTGTAATTTCAGAATTTCATTCTGTAAATACTAATGGTTATTGTCTAATTTGATGATAGAAAGAGAAGTGAATGCCATTTACATGTCTGATATGAGCTTGGAGGTTGTTCAGTCCAAAGGAACGCATGACAAACCAGAGTTTGAGGGAACGGAAACGTCTGCTAAGGGGAATCTGCCAATGCTGACCAACAGAAAAAAGTTCTGTTATTGGATGAAATGATTCACTATGACAGGTGAATGCTTAATTTCATGAATATAAAGTCATACCATAAAGTCAGTGGCTGCCTGTGAGTTTTCATGTCTGAGATAAACTGGGTCAACACTGAAGGTCTGTTGTAGCTTATATTTATCCTTTATCCTGAGTTTAAAAAAAAAAATTACCATATTATCAACCAACCAGCATCGTTCACATTAACTTTGGATTTACTGGTTTTTAATTTCAGATCCACTTTCATATGTAATGTTTATTTCTGTAAATGTGAGATGAGGCTTAAATATTGTAACTTACCAGAAAGCTGTGCAGTCAAAATGAACCATCATCCACTTGGAAGGGTTAAAGACAAAGGAGTTTGAAAATTCAATGCCTTCAAGTGACCAGCGCAGCTCAGGACAAAAGTAGGCTGAGCCAGCATACGCAGCATCAACATGGAGCCACAGTCCCTCTTCTGCACCTGCAAAACAGGTTAAAATGCAAGTACTGCATTATACAAAAGTGTCAAAGCACACATCATTGGAGTTTTAATTTGAAGACATACACACTGGTCCCAGTTCTGATATCTTGTCAAAGGCACACACTCCTGTAGTCCCCAAAGTTGCACACAGCTGAACAGGAGACAAATGTAAAGTTCAGTGTTAAAATGATAATGGATGGTTTAGATATTTTAGTCATTTTCTAAAACAAATGGCTTTTTTTCATGTTAGCCTCACAAATCATACATAATTAATGTTGCCACAGGCCATTTTCCATTCTGTTTGTTTGTTTACTTCGTTTGTTTTAGCTGCTATAATAGGCAGAACTTTTTTTTTTTATTTCAATATACTATAAAAGTTTGCTTTAGCCATTTGCCGTGATAGAAGCACTCAGATCCTTTAAAAAGTATATTATTGTAAAAACAATCAAACAAAAGCCAAGCACCTACCATGAAAGGGACCAGTCCCCTTCTCCTGTCTTCTTCTATGGCTTGTTTCAGTGTGTCTCCTCTAAGAGACAGCTGTTCATCAGTGGGTAGAAACCGTATTTTTACCAGAGAGATCAGACCTGCCTTCTCAACTGAGGAATGAGCCTGTAAATGGAGTCATTACATCAAATCAGATGATTTCAACTGATTCATAGTAAGTAGCTGTACTAGAAGAGATAACACTGACCTGATCTGATGCATAGGCCACTAGTCTTGTATTTAGAACTGAGTCATCCATGTCCTGGTCAAGCTCGGCCCGCAGCTGCAATATTTTGTCTTTTCTGGCTGCCAGCAGAGCAACCAGTGTGCTCTCACTGACTGTGCCCTAACAGGAGAGTCAAGTAGAAGAAGACACTCAGCTTCCAGTTACCACAGAGACTACGATCAAGGGTTTGGGTTTAAAACAAACACATCAAGGTGATGTCACACACCTGCAGTATGCCTCCACCTCTGCTGTCAGGATGGTGATGCAGGAAGAAGGAGGGGAGGCCTAGTGCTTTGCACAACCAGTCCATCACATGCATTTCCAACTCTGTACATGCTGGGCTAGAGGCCTGGCCAAACCGGCACAGACAGTTTGATTTATCAGGACTTCATTGTTGTGATGGTGTAGTGGAGAAACTGGTGTGTGTTGCTCTTACCCAAGTGAACCCAACACAGTTGATGGCATCTGCCAGCATGTCCCCGAGCATGGAGGGCCACGATGTCAGACTGGGGTAGTAGGCATGCATATAAGGGCTCTGCCAGTGAACCACCTGGTGAAAGAGATAAGAAAATACCTGCATTTTGGCCAGAGTTACAAATGGCTAATATGATGATAAGAGATAGTAGAACCTTACTCCCGGCATGATGACTTTCTCAATGTCATTGAAGATATTCTCCCAGTCCTCCGGCTCTGTAGGGGCAGTGTCAGGGAGAAGCTCCTTCATGTAGCCTGGTTTCACATCTGGAATCACCCTCCTCTCTCTGATGGAGCCCAGGTACTGTGTGATGTAATCCACCAGCTCCTTACCTTATTGGTGATAGACAATGCATTGTAACAGCTGGAATAATATTTCCTTTTAAAATGTATTATGCATGATTGTAGCATGGAAATAGAAAGCTAATTACAACACTTGTTTTATTTGCCACCTGATGCAGTTCATGGAGTTGAATAGAACTTCTGGATGGGCAACAAACATATATGGGCCAACAAATCAAAGTGTCAGGATGTCTGGTCTGACAGCAGTACTACATTTCTTACTACATTGGGCAGGTGGGCACCAGTATCACGGAGAACTGTCACACCTGACAGTTCTACACTAGTTAATGAGATGAAACAGTTGGATAAGAACGGCTTATAACAATAATCTGTCATACTGTATTTCATACAGAGGTTTGGAGAGTGGTTCAAATGGAGATACTGCATGCTTTTAATCAGACTGTTTTGTTTTGTTTAAGCGGGACGAACAACAATAAGTGGCCAGGCTCATAGCAGTAAAAGCAGCTGCGGATCTGTCCCTTTTCTGCGCTTTTACGCACATAGGTTTTGGGGCGGTGTTCTTTTTCCTGGGACACAATTAACACTGGAAGACTAGCACAGAAAATACACTTTTGTGAGTCGGTGTAAACGCATCGGCCAGCACAGCTGCTTTTATTAAAGCATATAGACGCGATGTTTTCAATCGGGGGAGCGGCGCTCTCTTCAACAGAAATCTTTTCCTCGTGCTTGTCTTAGCCTGATATCACAATCATTGCAACAGGCAAATCACATTTCGAAAGCCCAATGACGTTAGATCAGCCAAAAGTAGCCTGTTAAGATTATAAAATGGTTAAGACGTGTACTTTAATAATCACAGGCAACACGCACAACTACAGTCATAGTGCACAGTCACTCATAGCAGTGCAAAACAAACGAGGCCTCACAGTAACCGAGTTTCCTACATCACTTATCACCTTGCCCACGTGGACCAGAAACAACTAGGCCACAGTAAATATGTGAAAACGAAATAAAATGATCAAAAGCCTATAAGGTATCTTTAAACACCTGGGGGCGCGACCGCCTGGGGTGGGTTGATGCCCTACTGGCATCAGGACGGCTTAGCTTTTTGTTAACAAGTCATCAAACACTCTAGCAAACACTTTAAACCCCTGTAGCATAATTAGCTCGTTTAACTTATATAGCGTTGTTACTTAAAACGCATTCACTTATCAAACCAAACTCAGGCCAAAACTCAGACCGGAAGGTATCACTCTTCCTTCATTTGTGCCATATGGCCCTGGTACAAGTTCATATGCTTAGAGATATATTTTCCCCAGTTAGATTTTCTAGACCCTCTTAAATTGACAAAGTGGAACAGAAATCTTGTGCTTTTCCTGCAAACTTTCACTGAAACAACAGTGACCAAAACGCTCTGGGCCAATTTAAAGCTGCAGCCCATTTGATCGCTCAGTGGGGCTTACTGCAGTGTGCTCCTGCGCACAACAAACCCAGCTGAAGCAGCGCTTTGGTGGATAGACACAGGTGTGGAAGCAGCAGAGATGCATAGCTTGGACCTCATGCTCTAAACGCAGATGCTCGGTGGACATAGGCTCCACAGCAACGACAAACACGCCAGCAACCTCTGCCACCTGTGCCGCTCCCTCCGCCTCACTTTCAGCCACCGCAAACGAGAGCATCACACCTTTTTTCACCAATCCTCCACACAAAGCACGTTTTAGCTGTGCTTTACGGGCACTGTAGGGCACTTGGATCTCACAGGTTAGCCACAATGAACAAATCTGCTTTTCTTTTGCTTGCTTGTTGTTTGTTTTTGTTTTGCAATAGTCAAGGTTTCCCCAGGAAAGGCTGGTCACAGAATCAGCCAATGAAATATCACAGAGACATAACTTCAGAATAGACATGACCAAAATAAGAAACAAAAATACATTTTAACTGAATAAAAGAAACGGCAGCCTAACCCTAATAACACCAGAGTTTATAGGCTATTATTGTACTTTTTATACACATGACTTAACATTATTTATTGCTTAGGCCTATTGGTATTTTTGCAGTGAAATATTATGCAAAAAGAATAAATATAGTAAAAATGGAACCTAAATTTACCTCTGCGATTGTACTCCTCAGGCTGCATTTTTTGTTAAAGGTAAGAGTTCTTTGGTTTATAATTCGTGTTGTAACTGCAAAGATGCTTTGTGTATTCAGCAAGACAGACCAGAGAACTATATAGACCCATTTGTGAAGGACACACCCAAAAGTGGTGACGCATTTGAGCCATCAAACAAATGTCCTCCACATGTCCTTTCCATCATTGAAATCTTTGGTGCATCACCTGTGAGCTTCCATTTCCGATTAAATATTTACCCTCCTTCATTTATTTGTGTTTCAGTTAAAAGATGCCATGGGGGTAATCTGTGTAACACTATAAGGCTAATAACTGATAATTAACACTGCAGTTAACAGCGCCCTGGCCCAGTGGCTGATCTAAAACATCTTACATGGTGTGGCAAGAGGCTTTGTCAGGGTGGCATGGATTGTGCTATTTGGGGGTTTGGGCGTATATTGTTGTATAGCCCCGGCTGACCCCATGTTTTGCATGTTATCCCTGTGCCTGCGTGGGTCTCTCCAGGTAATCCAGCTTCCTCCCACAGTCCAAAAACATGTAGCTTAGTTTGACTGGTGACTCTACAAAAGGGCATCCTGCATAAAACATGTCAAGTTTAACAGAACAGCCGAAAGTAGAAGAAGAAGACACTGTAGGAGCTTAAAGGTAGGGTTGGAGTTTCCTTCCAGAAGCTTTTTTGTTACATTTCTTGACTTTGTATTTTCATCCCAATGGCAATGAATACATTAAATGCACTGTCATCATAGGGTTTAGAAGTCCATCATCTGTGGCAGCAGCAGGCATCAGAGTATTGCACCAGACATACAGCTTTAACCACTGTAAACCGGGAAAGTCTCTGGGTAATTTTTATTAGTATGTGACTTGCTATTTGCCAACTTGTCACTCCAGGTGTCTGGACCTTTGTTTTGGGACAGTCAAAGGGGCTTATAATTCTTTTGGCAGAGCCCCGCTTGGCATGTCAGACCATAATGTTGTTTATCTTGTTCCGTCCTAAAATTAGGTCCTGAAGAGAAATAATGGATGGAGAAGTCCACTCAGTGTCTCCGGGATTGCTTTTCTTGCACTGACTGGGACATGTCCAAAAATGCCTGTGCGGATATAAATTAATTAACAGAAACTGTGTCTGCCTATATCTCCTTTTGTGAGGAGATGGCCATTCCCCAGAAAGCCTTGTGGGGTGAATTTATGTTACTTCCATCAGGGTGCAGAATCAAACTACCGTGATGCAAAATAAACAGGTTCAGATGATAATTTGTTCCTGTTGCTATCAGTCTTCTTAATGGTACTTGAAATGATAGTCTGTGTCTGGTATTGATGTTCTTATGTGTTTGACTGTTTATACTGCTGACTTTGAATCAAATTGCCCCCTGGGAATAATAAAGATACCTTGAGCCAAAGCTGAGTTAGTTCATAGTCTTTATAGTGTGCATCGTGTTTTGGAGGAGTGACTTTGGAGAGAAGTCAGAACGAAAGGGTGGGATTTCTTTGGTTCAAGGTTCAAGGATTTTATCAAGGTTCAAGGTTCAAGGATTTTATTGTCAATTCACCATATGTGCAGGACATACAGAAAATCGAAATACTGTTTCTCTCTCACCTAGTGTTGGGTGCCATAACATTTAGGAACTAAAATAGAATAAAGTAGAATAAAAATAGAATAGAATAAATAAATCTAAACGGTGAACAGTGTTCCCCATCCTCACAACCTGGTGAATGAAGCTGTTTGTAAGTCTGGTGGAGTGGGCCTGAAGACTCCGATACCTTCCCCCTGAAGGCAGGAGTCTGAAGTGGGAGTGTGAGGGGTGGGAGGTGTCATCAGCAATGCTGATGGCTCTGTGGGTGAGGCGGGGGTTGAAGATGTCCGTAAGGAAAGGCAGAGGGGCACCGATGATCTTGCTGGCTGTTTTCACTATGCGTTGCAGGGTCCTTCTGCAGGAGGCAGTACAGCCTCCGTACCACACAGTGATGCAGCCAGTGATGATGCTCTCAATGGTGCCCTGGTAGGAGGAGCACATGATGGACATGATGGATAACATCTGTGTTTATGAAACTCAACATGTTTTAGTTTTGTAGTAGTGCTTTGTAATCACAAGCATTTCATTAGTAACTGTACTTAAATTACATGTTTTTTTCTGATTAGAACTGATTACAATTACATGCATTTTGTAATTTGATTACATGTTACTAGCTACTACTCAGCACTGATTACATGTAGCATTCTCTGCTATTTCCTCTTCTCCTGTGACTACTTCACAGAAGATGTCTGTTAGAGAAAATCAATATTTATACTGAGTGATGACTCTACAAAGACAAACAAAGGTAAAGTACACACAGGAGGGTGTAGTAAGGAAAACCCATCAGTGTCATAGCTTATCACTGCTTTGTATCACCTGGACTGTTCACACACTGCTGTTTATATAATCATAATTCTAACACGCTGTAGCATACGTCAGAGGCGATCAATTCATTCAGCTGATTCAGTGAGTCTAATAAAGCAACGAAGGATGTTTATTTAAGACCTTTGAAACCCATTGTCCTAGTCAAGTGGACATTTAATAAGCTTAGATATTTAGAAGAAGTCAATTTGGAACAGTCTGCGCTCTCTGGGTTCATTAGTCTGTTTATTAACACCACGTGTGGATGAAAAAAGTTTTCATAGATTTAGATGCATTTCCTGTACTGGATTAAAACTCAAAATATCTCAACACATCGCTGCACTTTCAAGTCCATCACATACAGTATGTATTAAACATTGTCCAAGCTATTACATGGGTTAAGTCTATGTTTGTGATTAAACTAGTCCATTTTCCCACAAAACGTGATCTGAAAGTTTATTATTCCTCTGAATCATATTTGAGTTTAAACCCACATGTTCTAACAGTCCCTGCTACAAAGACCTTTGATCCACTGAAGGCAGGAAGTCTAGTAGCTGCAATGATGACTATTAAGTGTGTATGTGTGTGTGTGTGTGTGTGTGTGTGTGTGTGTGTGTTGACCTACCTATATATTACAATAAATTGTGTGTGTGTGTGTGTGTGTGTGTATGTGTGTGGTATAATAAATAAATGCTAGGGGATATGGAGCAGAGCACACTGTGACTATTGTGCTCCTTGTGTGCCTGCTTGATGAAAGCAGTTTGAACCACGTAGTTGTGCAATTGAAGCTCAGGTGCTGCTTTGTGACATCAAAGTCATATTGCTCCATGATGGATCTTATTCTGTTCCTTTTATTCAAATAAGCTGAAAATGTCAATACAGCATCAGCCTATATCACAAAGAGAACCTTGGGCTTGATAATTCAAATCAAGAGCCAGAAGCAATTCATAAAAAGAGGATTTGGATAATTAGTGTGACATATGACATCATATAGTAGGTTATAATACATTTTTAGTATTTTAAATTAATTTAATAAAATGAGGTTTTATAGAATTTTCCTTCCATTTGTGATCTTTTAAATTTCACTCTTTTTACACAAAGGTTTATCTGTGGAATGGAAGTATAAATCTGAGTGTGTAAAGCAAAACCTGTTTAAACCAAGTGTAAATCTTTATTGGTTATACTGTCAAAAACAATAATGTGCTTTACAGTGGATTTAAAAACTTTTATAGTATGAACTGGATTAATTTCAAGGTCACTTCAGCCATAAATGTATTGCAACAGCAAATTATGTCATTTAATTGTCATTTACAGTCTGTACAGTCAACCCATGTAATTAAAAAATGCACATAATTATCACAATAATTATCACAATCAGTATTACTATGGGGGACATAAGTAGTTTGACAGACTAAAACAGTAAATCTTTAATTGTGAAATACAGTAACACAGTGATCATAGTGCATTGACCAGAGTATGATGTGTCTCCACTTTTGTTTTATGCTCACAATATAATGAAGATTAAAATACTGTGACAGAAACAATGTGCAATGTTTTAAAATCTCACAGTGGCACTTAACAATAATTAGCTGCAGAAGAGGCTGAAATAAGTAGATTTTTCAGATCAAGTAGATGTTCTCAAATAATGCTTCATTTTAGTTTTAGCTCTCAACCACTATCATATACATGGCAACAGATGGACAACATGCATATCAAACTGACCCTGTAGACTGTAGGGTTGTGGTATGAAGTATGAAGGTATAGTATAAAGGTTGTGGTTTGAAGGCATTTTGGCAGTGAAAAAATGACAAGATTAACAATAGCACATAACAATTCAACCACTACACTTGTGAATAATGTAAAAATCTGAGACTTTTTACAACATTTGATGATAGCATGGGACAAATATGTGTCAGAGATGGTATGCTCACTGTAGGAAAACTGCAGGAGAGACAAGGTGGGACAAAGTGGTCAGTGAAGGAGAAAATTGATTCCAGAAGGTGGCAGTGATGCAATAATGAGGATGCCAGCTACAGCAAAAGAAGAAGAAGAGGAGGCGGAACAAGAACTCGGAAATCAGCTGTCAAAAAAGTAACGCTAGTTAAAGTGTATACAACGTATGAGAAAGAGGTAATTTTTAAGTTCACGATGTCTTACAAAACAGTTGGTCACTGTATGTATGTCGGCATTATTATTGGAAGATATTTCATTATTGCGAACTATGATTATAGCTACGAATACCTGTGCCGTAATAGCTCACAGCAGCTAACCTAAAGCTTAGTTAACTGCGTGTTCTCAGTGTAGCTTGCTAGCTAACCAATGTAGCTAGCTAGCTGCTTATGTAAACTCCAAGTGTAATAAAGTTAATTTGACATGTAATTAGGTAAATTGTGTTTATATCAAACCAATGGTTTGTTTATGCTCTACTCTGAGTACTGTCAATTTAATTGTCCGTTAGCTATCCAGCAAATACCCCGTCAAGGCAGATGTTCGCGGCTAACGTTAGCTAGAAAACTCTTTTCTGTTGTTGTCAGCGTTGAAATATCATGCCCCAGCTAAATGCAATCACAAGCTGACAGATGTTGGCCGCCAAC
Organism: Monopterus albus; assembly: GCF_001952655.1. Taxonomy (NCBI): domain Eukaryota; kingdom Metazoa; phylum Chordata; class Actinopteri; order Synbranchiformes; family Synbranchidae; genus Monopterus; species Monopterus albus. The sequence goes on from NW_018127952.1 coordinate 228,728, forward strand.
AGTTAGAGCTAGCTACATATAACTTGTGATAGGTCATGTTTTTAGCTTAACCTCTGGCCATTTTTAAATGCTGCACGACCGAGCATGCAGCTGGGACGATACTGATAATACTGGAAGTTGTATTCAACAACATATTGTATGCGTATTTAAACAGGAAGAGTTTAGTGTATTAGAAGCTGCGTGTTTACTTTATTTTGCTGTCACGGACATTTTCCAGAGATGTCCCGAGCTTGCGTACAGCACTGACTGAACACAGCCGCGAAGATGCCTGCAGTGTCCACCGAAGTCAAGGAGCTGTATCTGTGCACCTCGTTGGGTGACCTCAATAAAAAGGCTGAAATTAAGGCGGATAAGACGAGCACCAGAAGGTAACACTACTGGTATCAACTAGGGCAGCAACTACCCATTATTTTTGTTAAACAGTTTAGCACCCAAAGATACCCAGTTGACCGTGGTATACTTTATGACAATGAAAAGCGTTAATGCTATAGCTTCACTGAATAGAAATGGGAGATAATATACAATAAAAAACCAGCAGAAAAGTTGAAGGACATTGATGACATGGTGCTGAATATATATTAATTTATATGTTCCAGCTATGTTCAGAGTGCCTGCAAAATCTTCAAGGCGGCAGAGGAGTGCCGTCTGGACAGAGATGAGGAGAAAGCTTATGTGCTGTACATGAAGTATTTAACAGTTTATGACATCATTAAGAAAAGACCGGACTTCAAGCAGCAACAGGTATAGTTAATAGTTGTACAATTGTAATATTTTATTTTGTTACTAAAGTCCTATTTATAGACTTGTTAACTAGTTGCAAAGTATCAAGAAATAAAGATAGTAATTTCTAAACTCTTTTCTGTTCCAATGTACAAAGGATTATTATTTGACCATGCTGGGGCCAAACAGCTTTAAGAAAGCCATTGAAGAAGCTGAGAAGCTCTCTGAAAGCCTTAAACTCAGGTAAGAGGCCTTCATAAAATGTACACACCTTAATAATGCACCAGAACTTTAATATGTAATCACATTATTTATTTTGCTCAGCCAATTTATTACATATCTATACAGGTATGAGGAAGTTGAGGTTCGCAAAAAACTTGAGGAGAGGGAGAGACAAGAGGAGAAGAAAAGGAGGGAGGAAATATCAGAGAAAGATGGTCAAGGCTCTCCAAAAGCATCATCAGCAAACAAGGACAGCAAAAAAGTAAGGAGGTCATTAAAATGTATAGACATGTGGCAGACACTTAATTCCAATGAGACCTACTTTAGCGTGCATGTATTATTTACAAATTATGTGGGTGGTTGAATCGATTTTAAGACAAGTACAGTGATCATGATTTTTAAATTGAGACATAGTTAACACGTTAAGCCCTTTTAATAGCTTGACATTAACGCTTGCCCGGGGCAAGCAAACTCTATATTTGGGCAACTGGAATGCGTCATGTAGTTGCCCAATCAGGCAAGTGAAAAATACAAGTGATAGTCTGTATCCGTTTTTGTGTGTTGAAAGCAACTTGGCTTTCAGTTTGTGAGCACAGGGAGCATTTTGTCAGAACTCAGAGACCAGTGAGTGAGATTAGTGAACTGGAAAACATGGTTTTGGTGTTTATGGAGCGGCTTCTTCTCTGTCTGTCACAATGAGAGCAGTGCTGAGCTCCTGGACACGGAGCAGGGAACAGCTGAGACACCGCGGTGAAAGGGGGGGTGCAGGTGAAACATGCTGGTCTATTAGAGTACTTGAGGTAACAACACCTCTACTCTGTACTGTACGTGCAATAAAACCTCTGATAGTAAAAAGCCAGTCAGAGCAATTTATCAAAACATTTGCTAAATGAGCATGAATTTGCAGAATGGGGATCATTTTAGCTTTGCCCGCAGACTCACATTCATCACCAGTATGTGTTAACTGTCGAGCTCCTTAGGCTAATAGCTAACTGTTTACGGTAGTCTATAAGAGGCAGAGAAGGAAGCTACTCTGTTTATTTGTCAGGATAATGTTGTGTAGCTTATTTTTCTCCTCTGGTTTCTTCAGAAATTCTAATAAACTCATTAAAGTAGACTACCCAAAGTGATTAGCTCAGAACTTTTTTACAGAGAGATGAAATAAAGGGAATCAGATTTACCTAAACTTAAACTGGTGCTGTATTTACTGCTGTACTGTCCAGTCTGAATTCTAATCTAATTCTAATCATGGTAATTCTAACCTATTACCAATAGAGCAAAGTGAAAAATAGAAATAGAGTTTAATAACAATGAAAGTTAACAGCAGTAAATAGCAGATACTTTGCTTATAAATGCTGAGGTTTTGTTGATACTTATTGGTGTATCCACTCACTTTTATGGACATTTGTGAGACTGGAGTTACTTTGTCGTTATGGATGATGAAAAGGTTTTCTACTGCAGAAATAAAATCATTCTAAAAGCTTTTAGTAAATTGTGTAAATAACAATTAGATTATATACAGGCAAATATAATTTATGTTCAGGTATTTCCACAGTATGTCATGTATCCTAGAAGTCATCATAGTTATTTTACTAGGTCTTATGTTTCAAAATTCTTTACTTATTTCTTTTTAAGGTCAGTTTGCCCCTATGCAGTATGCAAGCTATATTTTTTATGTTAAACATGAATAAAAGAGATGCATTAATGTTATTTCTTAAAAGAAAACATAGCTGTGCCCATAAATATTTAGCTGCGCCCTTAAATATTTTAATTTAGAGGTACTTGTTATAATGTGAAACAACAAATTCCCTGAAAGTTGGTCTGAAATGTTTTAATAGGCCTACATTTTCTATTCTGGACAAGTCTGGCTATTGGGCAAGTAAAGCTTAATGTCAAGCCCTGTAATGGTAATGTTTTATCATTCAAATTTATTTCATATAAGGAAAAGTTAAGTGGAAATGGAATCAATGAAATCAATCATATTGTTACTGTTTATTTGTAAGATAATTGTTTTGACATCAACTTTGTTCGTGCGTGTCTGTATGTCAGGTGAAAGGAGAGCAGAATGAACTGAAGAATGCAACATCAAAGGGTAAGCACAATAACAAAGCATCTGATAAATCTGTATTGTCTTTTTTCCTGAGATATTGATCAAAATCGTTCTGTAAACTGTGAATATGTTTAACCATAAACCCATGAAGTTTTTTTTTAACACAATATTTTGTCTTGTGTTGTTATAATGACTTTACTTGTAATTTAATCCATAAAGTCTGTTGTATAGTGTACATTACCTTACATATTTTACTATAAATATCAACTGTACATATCTATCGGTAAATTAGTACTGACTGTACATACTGTGAACTCTTCACTGCTGTTATTGCACTTCTGGTTAGATGCTAAACTGTATTTCATTGCCTTGTACTTGTACATGTGTAATGACAATAAAGTTGAATCTAATCTAATGTAATCTGATAGCTGTGCTGCCAGCTGGTGGGATCACAGCTGAGAAACTGTTCCACATGATGAAGGACCAGGCAATTACATTAATTGTCATGGATGCCCGCAGCCAGAAGGACTTTGAGGAGTCTCACATTCAGGTCCCAGCCCAGACCTGCATCAGCGTGCCTGCAGAAGCCATTAGCCCAGGGTGAGAATGGGGTTTGGGGAGGAGGATGTGATTGTTTGATCTCACATTGTATTTTTAATTTTGGAGTGAGCAAATGTATTGTCTAATTTCTTTTTGTAAACTTGTTTTCTGTTCCTCTGTCTGTTTCACTAACTCTCAGACAAAGGAAGAACAAATTCAACTTCTAAACCTGACCCTTAATTTAAACTGGATTGTCATGACTTTTCAGAATCACTGTGAATCAGATTGAGACAAAGCTGCCAGATGTGTCCAAAGAGCATTGGAAGCAGCGGGGATTTACAGATTATATTATTTTGCTGGACTGGTTCAGTTCTGTCACAGACCTTGCACTGGGCACCACCTTGCAGAGCCTCAAAGATGCCTTGTATAAGGTAACTTCATGTGTGAGTTGTTGTTTACACACTTAACATCAGCAGAATAGTCCTGTGAGGTACAATAATATGTTTGCACACTCCACAGTGGGACAGCATCACCATTCTGCGTAGTGAGCCACTGGTGCTGGAGGGGGGCTACGAGAACTGGCTGTTGTTTTATCCCATGTACACAACCAATGCTAAAGTTCGTCCCCCTAGACAGAATATAATCAGCGCCACCCCTCAGTGTGAGTATCACCATCACACCTACACAGCATACACCTTAGAGTAGGAAACTGTGTAATACACACACATGATTACCTGAAATAGCCCTTAGATTTAATCCTCCTACAAGAATCTTAACCTTGTAATACTCATCTAATGTAACTGGAGTGTTTTTATTTTCCAAAGAAAGTGAATCTGAGGTTTCTTTGATGTGTTGAACAGTGAACTTCAGCTACCCATCTCTAGAGGAACCAAAGCCTCTGACCCCACCTCAGCCAGAGCCTGAGATCACACCTGAGCCTCAGGAACCCTCAGCTCCTGTGCTGGTGAATGGGGTTGCACCAGCCGACCCCCCCACATCTAAAACTTCCATGATTACAGATGGGTTGTCAGACACTATTGATTCATCTGTCACAAGCTCTACAAGTTCTGAACAAGACCTCAATAAAAAGGGCACTGCGGTAGGCGCATCACAGTCACCTGCAAGAGCCAAGCCCTTCCCACAGGTTTTGTATCTATCCCTTTAACTGTTATACCTTTTATGCTTCAAGTGTAAGTATGTATCACTTGTATTTTATTTTCCTGCTCTTATGTCTCAGTTTGACCGTACCCAGAAACCCTCTGTCTGGGTGTCTGATGAGTCTCGGCTGAGTCCGAATGGGTCAGTCAAGGACTCCACCCAAAATGGCCCAGCTGTCCCTGACCGATCAGTCAAACCACCGTTTATGCCCAACACGTCTCTGTCTAAAGAAGAGCAAAGTCAAATACACTCTGAGGCAGTGGCAGTGATGGAGAAGGCCAGGCAAGAGCATGAAAAACGCATCCAGGAGCGTCGTTTAGAGGAGGAGAGGAGGGACAAGGAACAGAAGGAGAAGGAGTTGAAAGAAAGGCTAGAAAGGGAAGAAAGTGAGAAGAGAAAAAAGGAAGAGGAGGAGAAAAGACACCAAGAGAAAAAGAAACTGGAAAGGCAGAAGGCCGAAGAGCAGGAAGACAAAGAGAACAAGGCATCGGAGGAAAAAGAGAGAAAGGGAAAGGAGCAGAACTCTGACACACCCTCCAAGAGTATGTCTCTGGATTCCCCTGCTCCCAACCACATTGTTAGTGAAATAAAAGTGAGTCCTCTTCTATCAGTGTTACTTTACCCCTCGATGTTAAAATATGGCTTAACATTTGTGCTTTTGTTGGTCACAATACAAGTATCCAATGTAACAACAGGAATTAAACACTAACTTTGTTGGCAGTTCACAGTAAAAGTGAGATGTGAGCGCTATTGAAGCATTCACCGACTCCGACCTCTGTGCTTTGTCTATGCCATCAGAACAGCTGCCTGGTTGTTAGCAGCTTCTGATGAGCTGAAAGGACAGTGGGCAGAAGAACGGTCTTTCCCAGGCTGAGATACTGCAGAAATGTACTAGAAAAAATGTTTTCATGTAGACTCATCAGGACAAAATCAGCAGTGTTCTACGTATGGGTTCAGTGATTTGATTTCTTAATGTTGACATAGTGTGCAGGCGGAAAGTGAAACCAAAAGCTGACAAACACTCCAGGATCAGTCATAACATGCCCAGAAAAGGTTTGCATCACATACTAAATAACAGGGGATTTATGTGATTTTTAAAGTGGTGATTATGCTTCACTAAATATGCCAGAGGGGAAAAAAATACAGTTGAAGCCTAAAAAAGGCAACGGGTGAATGTGAATGGACCTTTAACGTTCCTTAAAGCCTAATGTCTTAGATATGTGGTTGAAAAGAAACCTACGAAATCTTGCTTTCTAGACGGCGAGACCACAAATCCACACATCCATGCACTGTATAAATAAACAGCCCCTCTAATAGTAACAGCTATTTGCAACAGTGGTTCCACCCACTTCTTCCAATCTGCATAATCACCCAGAGTTGCCATATAGAATTACTAAGTGTAGTGTCCCTTTAGGCTGTCTCTGCTCTCCTGTCTTACTGACTTGCGCTCAGACAATAGCTCTTAGTTCTCTCTTTTTCTCTTCTGGGAGTCAGTTGCATGGTGTTTAAAATCAATATAAGTGATTTAAGTTATCACTGATATACAGAAGATACCCACTGACCACAGTGTCATAAGTGTTGTAAGCCATACAGTGTCATGGCTGAGCAGTACCAGACATGTCCATGACACTGAACTTTAGAAATACAGTAAAACTCCTCATGATTTTTGTAGATAAAATTTTAGTGAAGTCACTGCATGTGTTTTTTTTTCTTTTTATTCCACAGAGGGAGCCACTGACCAGAGCGAGGAGTGAGGAGATGGGTAGGAGTGTACCAGGCCTTCCAGATGGTTGGATGAAGGTACCAGATGTTTAAAACTGAAATGTGTTATTTAGAGTTATTGAAGAATTTATTTAACATGAAAAAGGCTAGGAAGCCATATACTTCAATTGTAGAATCATTATTTTCTTATGCGTGATTCTACATAATGTGATGGTTCTGCTGCTCCATTTTTCTGTAGTTTCTTGACACGGTGACAGGGACCTATCGATACTACCATTCCCCAACGAACCGTGTACACCTGTACCCTCCTGAGGTCACTGTTCCCCATACCCCACCCTCCACACCACCAACAGTCAAACAGAAGCCATCACGACCAGCTGAGCCAGACGCCAACCGTGAACGAGAGCAGGAACAGTCTAAACTGAAACGCTCCTACTCTTCTCCTGATATCAGCCAGGACCTGAGAGAGGAGACCCAGAAGAAGGCCACTGCCCCGACCACTGCTGCTGTCATACCCACCATCAATAGGGACACCAAGTAAGGCAAAATGTTAGAAACAGCTTATAATATAATCAGAAAAGTAGCATGGTGCTGGTGAAACAACAGTAATATGTGAACTAGGTGTTACAAAATTTACATTTAAGCCACATTTAGACTTTATCTAACTACAACATTTGAAATGCAGTGCAATTGGTGCTGACTGAGTTCAGCATCCCATCAATCACTGGATTTTGCAGCAACTGTGATAAATGGACATTGTCCTGCATGTGGCATTTATTATCACAATCAAGCTTCATTGTATTCCTTTGGGTCTATTACACATTGTATTACCTTGCAGAAAGTAGTCTGGTATGTTCTCATTGTGTTCCAGACCTGTCAGTGCTAAAGTCTATTCTAAAGTGGAGATTGCACGGCCTTCAGCTGCCAAAATTCGCAACCTGAATCCTACATTTGGAGGTTTGGGTGCCTCACTGACTGGTCTTCGTAACCTGGGAAACACATGCTACATGAACTCCATCTTGCAGTGTTTGTGTAACACTCCTGCAATGGCTGACTACTTCAACAACAATTGCTACCTGGAGGACATCAACAGGTCAGGCCCCAGATTAGTGGATTTACTTATCATAAAGAATCAGATATGAATGAAAAGATTCAAAGGGCTTGTTGTTTTCTTCCTCTGCTAGGTACAACATCCTTGGCCATAAAGGGGAGGTGGCGGAGGAGTTTGGTGTGATCATGAAGGCCCTGTGGAGTGGTCTGTACAAATGCATCAGCCCACGGGATTTCAAGATCACCATAGGCAAGATCAATGAGCAGTTTGCTGGCTATGACCAGCAAGACTCCCAGGAGCTGCTGCTGTTCCTCATGGATGGGCTCCATGAGGACCTTAACAAGGTAGTACATGCACTTGTTTTATGCATCTATAGGATATAACCACCAGTACGGCACAGATTGTCTTAAAAAAGGTTTCAATATCTGCTAGGAACAAAAGAAACAGAAAAGACGGTATTTAAATAAAAGCACACTTTCCCTAAGTTAAATATTAAGTGTATCAGTATTAAGTAATTTGTTATTTCCAGCCGTGGATTTTTAAGGCTTGCCTTCTACTAGCCCTGTATGTTGTTGCACACTTGCCTGTTAACAATAAAAAAAACCTAGTCTTTTATCATTTTCCTTCTTTCTGTTTTTTCACTGGGTTTCATTTTGATGGCAAATTAGAGAGTAAGTAAATAGCTGTGTGTTCTTGGTCCTCCTGCAGCAGTGTGAGTGTGGTGTGTGTGCATCTGTCTGGTCTGATGCTCTGTTGGATCCTCTGTGCATGTAGACCCAAGACATGCCTCATTGCCTGTATTGACTGATTTGACTGGCTTCATGTGCTTTTTAATAGGAAAAGAACTAGGTGAACTGTTTAAAAGACAGAAAATCATTTTCTAGCTTGAGATTTTTCTATTTTTAATCTTGATAAACATGACAGTGAAGATGGTTCTTAGAAGATAAGGCAACTTGGAGATACTGTGACAATTGTCTCCACCTGGGGTTGAGCTGAAGTAGTACACCCGCCCCATTTTAATTGTCAAATTATTCACTTCCATATTTAAAGGAAGAGGGGCCAGTTAGGGTGTAACAGCTGATGTCGTGCATTTCTCATGACACGCTCTCCATCTCATTACTTCCCTTTTGTGTGATGTTCAGATCTGTCTGCCACCGGACTGGCCCGGTCCACTTTGTCTTTAAATGATGCTTCAGTCAGACTCATTAATGTGACATTTTTTAGCAAGTGTTAACCTACCAGCCATATCCTCCTGCCTATAATACTGAGAGTGAAGTGGCTGAATTGCATGCTACTAAAACAGAAATAGATTAGATAGGTGTCGAATGCAAAGTTTCAGCACTTAGAAATTCAGTGACTTCTGTTTTTCAGTTCTATCCACAGTATAATAATTATGACAAGCATATTCTGTTAGTGGGATCACAAAGAGAGGTTGTGCTAACACCTACAAGTGCAGTTGGTCTTGTGTACCATCATGATGTCTTTCCCTGTCTGGTGTCAGGCGGATAACAGGAAGCGTTACAAGGAGGAGGAAAATGACCATCTGGATGATCAGACAGCAGCTGACCTGGCCTGGAGCAAGCACAAGCTGCTGAATGAGTCCATCATTGTAGCACTGTTCCAGGGACAGTTCAAGTCCACTGTGCAGTGTCTGACCTGTCACTGCAAGTCACGGACTTTTGAGACCTTTATGTACCTCTCCCTGCCTCTGGCCTCCACCAGCAAATGCTCCCTGCAGGTCAGCCAAAACATGTGTCAAGAGTTTGATCTGTTTTTAACGGTTTCTGATAAGCTTGCCAGAAACACCTAAATCTGGGCAAACTGCTTTACTGAGACACATAACCACTCAAAGCAGTTTGACAACATGTTTCTTCAGCCTTTGGTTTCTTTTATAATACCCAGATTCATTGTTGAGTGAGGTGAAAAACAACTTTCATAATTGGATATAATTGGCGTCCACATAAGAATGAACACTTACATGATACTGTATTTTGACATGTAAAAGCTGAATTGCTCCAGACTTTGACAACCATCAAATGTTTCTTTTTCTTGACAAGCACACAAACCATAATATGACTGCATCTTGGAGGCTTAAAATGTTGTCTCTTTTTAAAAATGAAACTATATAAGAAGTTTTGTTTTTGTTTTTTTTTTCCTTCCACTGAAAATTCCCTGCTTCTTGGCAGGATTGTCTGAGGCTTTTCTCCAAGGAAGAGAGGCTGACTGACAACAACAAAGTGTTCTGCAGACACTGCAAAGCCCACAGAGATTCCACCAAGAAACTGGAGATCTGGAAGGTCCCACCCATTCTCCTGGTGCACTTAAAACGGTATGTCAAACTTCTAAAGCTCTCAACATACATTTATTACATGATATTTTTGGCATTTTCTCAGTGTTACCACATTGACACAGCTTTCTTCAATGGATGTCTATTCTGCAGGTTCTCCTATGAGGGTAGATGGAAGCAGAAGCTGCAGACATCTGTGGACTTCTCCCTAGACAGTCTGGATCTAGCCCAGTACGTCATTGGACCCAAACAGAACCTGAAGAGATACAGCCTTTACGGAGTTTCTGTGAGTAGAAGTGAAATGAATTTTGTTGGATAGTTTTGTTTACAAACTACAAAACCGTATAAATGGTTAAAAGTTTAAGAGATTGTATGTTGATAGAGTACATCATCAATTAAATAAATATATACAATAGAAATACAACAATAAAAGAAATGTACTTAAGAATACAAGCATTAAAAGAGGATAATATACAGCACAGACCAATGAAGTATTATTACTGTTATTAAGCAGCTACATCTTTCCTATGGTTGATAAAGTCCATAAAAAGATGAAAAACAAGCCAATAACAGATTACTTCTAGTGGTCAAGCTGCTTCTGTACCGTAAACATACCACTGTTTGCCCATGTGACAGCAAGACAAATTGACCAAGACAAAACCTGGATGTTAAGCACACATTCAAAACGGCAGTATTTTATAGGTACCAAACTGTTGAGACAAGCTTTGCCTTATGTCTTCACTACCAGAACCACTATGGCGGTTTAGATGGTGGACATTACACAGCCTACTGTAAGAATGCTTCCAGACAGCGCTGGTACAAGTTTGATGACCACGAGGTGTCTGAAATCTCCACCTCATCTGTCAAATCCTCTGCAGCCTACATCCTGTTTTACTCCACCCTGTAATGGAGCTGCAGTTTATGAAGAGAGAACGCTACACCAGAGCAGCAACACTCAAGCCTTGAGGTTGTTTTTTTTTTTCTTTCAAAAATCACAGCTCTGTGGACCTGGCGTACCCACTGCGGGTAAACAAGTCATGTGTGTACATGAGGATGCACTTGAGCAAGTGACTACGAGATCCTGTCTGTTCCAGATTGGAGAATGGTGCGAGCACACTGTGCAGTGCTTCAGCTACTAGAAGACCCTATAGCTGTTTAAAACATGCTGTCTGTTCATATTACTGGTCATCTAGTGATTAAACAGATGCTCCTATTACTCTGACTCCTATACCATGATGATCGTGTTGTAGGGCTGACAGCTGGTTCAGATGCTCTTCATCATTTGCGATAAGCTCAGTGTTGAAAGCCCTATCACAGAACTGATTGTCAGCTTTCCTGTACTATGTATACACCAGGGTTAACAGTTAGATGGCATGTACATACATACCAATGCTGATGTTGCACATTCAGAAATGTAAATACTCGAAGGCAAGGTGTTGATCTGTTAAGTGACCAAATTATTATAATTTTTTAAGGTAGCAGCTGTCATAGTATCACCTTATTCATAAAGACAAACCATGTGTTTTAGGGGTAATCTATAGCCTTCTGAAGTTTAACATGATCTTTAAGTGTTGAATTTTACAGGAGAGCATTGAGATTGTTGCTTGTTCGCATTAGGCACATTCTTGCACTTATACAATATGCAGTCATTTTAAGTTGTTTATGTGGAACACTTTGTTTAACAGCAGACATTAAAACCCGACTCCGAATGCTTTGAAACCATGCTGATGCTGAGATCCATCATGATTGGTCCAGCCAGTAACAGAAAATCCTACCTGCTTCTATAAAGTTTGTTGTAAAATGTTTGTGTTAATCATGCTTAACTCTTTTCCTTATATTATTATATTCAAACAAAAACTATATAGAGGATAAGTTGGCATATTCCTTGGATTATAATGGTGATACTGGTTTTGTTTCTGGGAGGCTGGAATTCTGATTTGATTTAAGTAGTTTCTGTCTTCAGTACTGACCTGGGAGAATAGAAAGACGGGAGAAATTAACCTTACTGGCACACACCCACACACGAGTGTGTTATTGTCACCATTTGCTGTCCAACTGATCACTGACCAGACAAGCACAAATTATACTGATATTTTCTTTCCTGAATGGACCAGAGATCTGAGGTGGTAGGATTTGATTCTCTGCTTTCTGAGTACAGTCTTATTGCCTAGCATGAGATCATAATCTGTTTTCTTTTCACTTGTACGTGTTGATTTTATTTCTTATGCTCTTAAAAAAATTGCTTCTGACATAACGATTATATTAATCACAAACAACTCATACGACTATTTATTAAAACTGCTTCAAGTTAGTGTTTCTGTGTGTGAATTTAACAGCATTATGACAGGCTGAAGGTAGCCCTGCCCCGTCCCCTTTATGTCTGCAGTTATAAGACAATAAGTAAGACAAACATAAAAAAAGACATTTGGCCATAACAGTAGCACACAATTTAATGCTATATCTTTTGATGTATTTGAAGTAGAGGTCTGGAAGGCAGGCTTGCTGCAGACTCAAAGACAGTTCAAATCTGGGTTAAGGAAGGGGAGATGATGAAGGCAGATGGACAGGAAGCAGAAAGTCCTCTTATAGCTTTGGCCTGCTGTTGGAGAGTTCAGAGTCCATTAATCTTTGGCTTTTGGAAAGGCTTTCGTGTGTAGAGCAGTATGTAGGCATTTGGAGATTGTACAAGGTTGTCCTGTACCTCCCTGACTGCCGAGTCATCAAAACAGTGCCAGGCCCTAGTCAGGGTGTTGTGGCACAGAGCTGTGTAGTGACCCATGTTCAGGCTACCTGTATGGTTCTAGAAAAGGAGAGGGATCATTTGCATAAAAAAAAAAAAAAAGAAACGGGCAGTTAGCTTCTTTTTTTTTAAATGTAAATTCAAAATCCATTATCACTTGAAAAACAATAAATTGGATTGTAAAGAAGATTGGAGCCTATGGCACAATATCATCCTAAAAAAATGTAAATAAAGGTAAACTCTGAAGTTGATGAACTACAAAAGTAAAAAATATCACATTATAGAAAATGGAAACCTTTAATGTCCATTTCTGCAGCTGTCTCCACGTTATTAGAAAGATTTTTAAGCGATTGAACAACTGGGGCTTTTATTGTATTTGTGTGTGTGTTCACTCACCACAACAGCATACAGGCGGTATGAAGAATATGAGGTGTTCTGTGCTGAGCTGGGTAGAAACACAGTGAGACTGAGCCTCATGGAGAACACAACGTTACTCCTCAGTTTCACCTGGTTCTTCCCCTTACAACCAAACCTGCAGTGGAAATAAAGATTGCATTGATTTAAGATGTTATGGGGTGATAGCTGATGCAGCATTAGATCTCCAGTATCTCCAGGGTCTCTAGCAATGTGGTAAATACATAACTTGTCTTAGTGCATGAAAAATGCATGACTCTTGTTAAATTAATGTATTCCTATAAATATTATTTATAGTGAGCCTGTTGCTCACAAGGCTTTGGTAGTTACTGTACTTCACATTTAATGGGCCATCACTTGAAATCACAGTTAAGGCGTCCATGAATTAAAATGTCATTGAATTAGCTTTTTACAGTCTCTGTTAGCTTGCACACATCTGGCCATTCTCCGCTGACCTGTCTGCTGACAAGATGCGCTTTGCTCACAGAACTGATACTTAAGTTCTTATACTCGGCTCCAATTGTATCAATGCTTATGCAGTGTTGTCATGACACGCCATGCATTTAGGTCTTGTCATGTTATTTGTGAATGCATATAAAAGCCCAAGTGCAGTCTGTTTGAAGGTAAAATAGAAGTCTGTCACTCTACTACTCAGACATTTTAGTAAGATGTACAGTACGCTTTGTGCTTGAAGCCACGATTCATTCAGCTGTCTTGTTTTGAACAAGGTGCTCTGCTTCACAGATATGTTAATTATCAACAGCAAGTCATACACTGAAGCATGGTTAAAGTGGATAGTATTGTCAACTACTGTTTTCAAGGTCAGTCATCAACTTTCAAACAGAACCTTTAAGCCACTCCGGGCAAAGTTCCATTTGCTTATCAAGATTATGTGACTGAAGCCTCAGACCAACTACTAAGTGGACCTTCAGGTGAGAATGTTTTATAACTGATGATTAAAGTTTGAAGTCTCATACACTTAAGTCACAACGACGACAGATTCATTGAGTATGTACCTTTACTATAAAGGTTACCCTGAACAGATGATGTTGTTTTACCCACCGTTTCAGGTGCAACACGAGGATCTCAGGAGGTTTGTCCAAACAAGTGAGGACTGCCGTTTCTCTCCTCTGCCTGCACACTGAACACAGCATCTGCTCTCCCCCAGTCAGGGTAGTCTGCTCGAAGAACAGTGACAGGCAATCCTGCACAACATGCAGACACAATGAAGGTGAGAAAGGTTGGGTATATGACCTGCTTTCACTGTGGATGGTGTTTTCAGCAGTGTAAAATGCAAGTTGTAAGCACCTACAGCTGTTAAAAGGTACCTGAATGGAGCACTTAGTGGTGCTTGTTGGGATCGGTAGGGACAGCACAGTGAAGCTTTGTGTGCTGTGTGCCTGGTGTTCACAGTGCATGCAGAGCCTCATGTAGCTCAGCTGGCCCTCAAAAAGGTGTGAGACAATTGTGGACTCTCCTGCAGCAGTGGCACAGTTTTTATTCTGGTCTTGGCTCTGCTGTGGTATTGAGGAGCCCACTTTGTGCTTAGCGACCTTGTAAAAAGACACAGATTTACTCTTTCGGTAGGTGTAGTGAGTTTTCATGGTGTGTGTGTGTGTGTATGTGGTAAGTGATAGAGGTCACAGAACCTTTTTGAGGTCATCGTGGAGTGCGTTGAGGAGAAAGATCAGCAGTTCCTGTGCATCTTGCTGGGAGTAGTTGTTGAACTGGGGGAGGATGGAACACAGGACAGATCTGGCCTCCACAGGCGCACAACTGGGGCTGCTGCCCAGCCACATCTCCTCCAACAGGCGGACAAACACCTGGGCCACTCGGCACTTAGACCTGCAATAACAGAAGAAAACATTACTGTCAGTATACAAACATGTCAGAAACAGAGGTGGTGTGCGCTCTTACCGTGCCAGCTCTTTGTGAGTGTCCTTATTGAGGAGGTGCTCCACGAGGGGCACAGTGGAGCACAGGCACTGTAACACAGCATTGAAGTAGCAGGAGTTACCGGAGTTGTCCAAACCGCACACTCCTGGTGTGTTCCACCCATGCAGCCTCACTGCTGAGCTGTAGCCTCGTTTCTCCATCACCTGACCACAGCTGATTGTGTTCAACCAGTGAGAGCAAAGATGGAATAGAGATCAGAAGTATCGCTTTATTCCTGTGCAGTGTAGCTAAATATATCATCATTTCACATAGTCACACCTTATACAGTATATGTTTACTATGGCTGAGTAAAGCATTTGATTAGTTCATCAACAGAAAGGTAATTTATTTGCACCCCAAATAATGTACCAGCTGCTGGTAGGAAGGTTAGTGCATAGAAGATACAATGCAATGTACTCCTTACATGCACTATGTACATAATATATTAAACCGTTCAAATGTGTATTAATAGGGAGCACACACATTACTTTTTAATTAAAGGATGCAAAATGTACACTATCCTGGGAGTATGAAATACCACACTGCATTGCATTTTGTTTTTTCCAAATATTGTGAAGACAATTATTAGCTTGAATTGAAACTATAATACACAGTAAGACTAACCTTTGCTTAGAAAGATTTGTTAATCTTGTCTCTTGGTATGAACTGCTATTTAGCCGTGGCAAAACAGGCACAGTTATGCTGCTGTCCATGGCCAGCTTGGAGGCCAGAGCCTTGGTGAACTCTGTCAGGTGGACCTGCCTACCTGAGCCCTGGCTCTGCAGAGTGTGGAGCACAAATGTGTTGATGCAGATCATGTGCAATGTCACCCAGAGACCTGGGAGAAACACGTCCTCTGATCCCTTCAGGTCTGACAGAGGTACCAGAGCAGGTCCGACCCAGCCCTGCAGGTGAGCTACAAGTTGAGACAGTGAATCCTCAGATGTTTTTTGACACTGATGTGGTATGATGGGTGGAGATGAAGCTGACATTGGGTCCATGATTGGCTTTTTAACAGCTGAAACAAAATTGATATTGACCCCAAAGCCAGAGAGGGTATCAGTGAGTCTGCAGTCCATCCATTCAGAGCTGTCCAGCTTAACCAGGTGTCTGTGGCTGCAGAAAGGTCTCAGCAGGTGTTTGACCACCTGCTCAACTACAAGTTTCTTACTGCGCCTTTGGAGCACCTCTGGACAGTACAGATACATGTTACAGATGAACCCTGAGCTCATGTCACAGAGGAGGGCAAGATGGAGAGGGCAGGGTCCCTGCTGGTAGGACAGTTGGTATTTCTTCACAGCCAGATTTTCACCAGGTGTGTATAAGGCCTGGTATCGCCTGGTTAAGTGGTTACAGAAAACGGAGAGGGCTTCCAACTTGTCTTCATTCTTCAGTGTGATCGAAGCCAGGAGGTTGGTCTGGAAGCTGCTTCTCTTCAGGACACCTTGCCAGCCATCCAGTTTAAGAGTCAGCTCAGAGTCAAAGCTGCAGTTGTCTCCTGAAGACAGACCACTTTGTAGGACTATAGAGAACCATCTTAATGCTTCAGTGTACTCCTCCTCAGAGACGTATGTGCCTTGGTCTCTGCTCTGGCTGTATGACGAACAATTAGCTTGTGTTTTCACGCCAGAAGCTTTCCTAATCAGCTCCCGGACAGCTCCTCTGTCAAGCACTTCCAGAAGAAGCTCCCTGGCTGTATAATAAACCTGATAGGTAGGGCTGCTCCGAATCCTGGTGAGTGGCTTCACTTTTTTGGTCTTGAAAATATTCGGTAAACAACGGCTTCCTTTCTGGGTGTCTCCATGCAGCTCATCCACTAGGTGGCATTCTTCTGCCATCCAGGTGCACTCCTTCACTGACAAAGCCTTGGCCTTCATCTTAGCCTCTCTGCTGGTCTTAGAAGAAGCTATCACAAAATGCTGATAGCTTCTCTCACAAGAGAGACCTCTGATCTGAAACCACTAGTTCATGGCGAGAGGAAAGCCACAAAAATGTAAATACTGTGTGCCAGAAACTTCCCTGTAGTCTGCTGAGTGTGAGGACAAATGGAGAAGATCACCAGACACAGAGCATTTGAGGTGTTTCTCTTCCTATAGGGAGTCTGACAAACTGTGTGCACTGTACATGTACATATGAATGCAGGTTAGTTTGTGTGCGTTGATCTGTTCTCAGGTGAAATACATACTCTTGAGAATCTGCTGTTGAGGTAAAAATCACCAGGGTAGCCACAAAACAGTGTCCTGGCAACCTGTAAACACGACACTGTGACCACAGTACAGCTCTCATGACATGGTTCGATCCTCTTGAGTATGACTGCAGGGTTTGGCTTGACATTTGAAAACCTTTTTAATCACCAAGAAACCTCATAGACTCACAAGAAAAAGCAACGGCACTGTTTGCAGTTTCCTGGTTTTCTGCGTAAATTGGTCCTGAAATGTTTTCTGATCTTCACCCAATCACAAATGCCAACAAACACCATATTTTTAAGATGATAAAACACAAAAAGTCATGTACATTCATGTCTTTATTGAACACACCCATTAAACATACAACGTGATGGTGGAAAGAGTAATGACACGAATGTTTTAATAACTGGTTGAACCACCTTTGCCAAAGTATTGAACAGGCATGGTATCCATGGCAGGACACCACAGAGGAAGCCATTGCGCTCCAAAACAACACTGCAGCATGCCTGAAGTTTGCCAAAAACCACCTATAATATTGTGCTTGTTGATATTTGTGACTTGGGTGAAGATCAGAGGTTTAGGATTCGAGTCCTGGCCGACCTGGGACCTTTCTGTGTGGAGTTTGCATTTTCTCCCTGTGTCTGTGTGGGTTCTCTCTGGATGCTCCGGCTTCCTCCCACTGTCCAAAGACATGCTGCTTAGGTTGACTGGTGACTCTAAATTGCCCATAGGAGTGAGTGTGTGTGGTTGTTTGTCAGCCCTGTGATGGGTGTATCCTGCCTCTTGCCCAATGTCAGCTGGGAATGGCTCCAGCCCCTGTTCAGGGATAAGTGGTATATATAATGGATGGATGGATGATAATGCAGTAAACCTCCTGTACAGTAACATTTTGCCACTGACAGAATATAACAACATAAGTAGAATTCTTTATCCCTTCTTTTATTTTTATTTGACCCATTTTAGAATCAGATTTTTTTGTGCTGCCACCTGTCTTATTGCCACCCAAGGTCCCCATGAGATCCCTCTCTACTCCATGCAGGTGTCATGACCAGCCTGCTGCTAGTTTCAGCAACAAGGATTTGTGCCCCTCAGAATTTTTTTTTTCCGCAGACAAGCACTGGCTAAGCCAAACCAAAGCTCTCAGTATCAAGGACTGGACCTCGGTCTCTGTAGTGCAGGGTGTTTTTATTTTATTTTATTTTTTTTTCCCCTGGCGTCACTCATGCAGATGCTTTGTGTGTGTGTCAGTATGTCTTGCTGTTGGACTGACCTACTACATTTAGATTTCAGATTGTGCTGGGATAATAAATAAATAGAAGAGTAGCCCCATTTCCAGAGTCAGCACTGGGACATGTTATCATACAAACTCATTAACATGTCTTAACACCTGAAAGCAACAAAGTCTGCAAAACAACTACCACTGCTGGTCAGTTCTGATCAGTTAACAGTGTGTCCTCAAATGACTTGAATAATAAACATTACATCTGCAGGAATGAATGTTGATAAATCATTAATAAAGAGTGACATATTGCTCAGGATATAATCATTATAGTAAGCCACATAGCCAGGTGCCATATCCGGCAGGGACCCCACCTTTGCTCCTCTTCAAACAGAAGCGTCACATGATGCTCCTAGAAGCTCAACTACATGTTGTCCCAGCTTTCAGTGGGATATATGCCAGTTAAATAAACATTTGCAGGTTTAAAATTTAACATAAGTTCTCAAACACTCACATCCTCAATTAGAAAAAAAGAAAATGATTGCACTATATGATGGAAAGATCAACATTTGCCTGTTTAGAGAGTCTGTGTTTTTTCAGGGTGAAAGGCAGCAGGCTGATGATGAACCACATTAAACCGAAAAGGCATTTAGGGTGCAAAAAAGGGTACTGATAATTAGGTTGCATATTATTTATCTACAAAGGAAATATCTCTTTGTGCCCAAGTGAAATCTGATATTTTTCTATCTATTTTTGAAACCAGGCCATATGTTAATTTGGTGAAGAAAAGTGTATTTGTTATAGTAAATGCACTACAATTGTTTTTTTTATTTTATTGGGAGTGCCAAACTTTGAGTAACGTAAACAGATGCTAGTGTTGTAAACATGGGTGATGCATAAAGACTGAGTTGGGTGTTCATAAATTAAACAACTGGAAAAAGCTTGAGGGGGAAAAAGGGAAAAGCCATTTTATCGGGATAAATTGTACATAACTAACAATAACATAAATGTTCTGCTCTTTTGTTTTTGTACATGCATCACGAGAAGATGCTTGTCTTGTAAAAAATAGCGAGCGGTGTCTTGTAATCCCATGTGGAACGGGCCAGATGTTTAGCATGACACAGAAATTAAAAAACAAACTAACTCACTGCACTGGGACAAGTGTCACAACTGTAGAAACTATTACATAGCTTGCCTGTAGATGGCACTTCACAATGTCTCCGTTTGTCTCCATCTGTCCTAAACTGCTGCAGCTGCTGCTGTTCTTACCAGCAGGCTGAACTAGAACTATACACCCAGAGGTAAAGATTGTGCACTAGCATCAGAGACGGTGGTGCTGCTTCCTTCTTTGACTCTAAAAACCAGTTCAACAAATAAAGTCTGTTCTCTTTCAGCCAACATTTTGTGTTTTGACAAAACATATTTTTGTTTCTACAGAGTCGATCCAACATTCACCATGTGAACAGAATTATCTGTTTGAGGCCTTCATTGTGGCTTGAGCACAATTGTAATGTTCTGAGCTATTTGGCTGTGAAATGGAGATAGATTTGGCAATGAAGACAGAACCATGAGGCAATTCATCATGATCAAAATCAACATCCAGTATACCCATGTTTATTTCACCATCATTAGCCAAAGGTTCACCTGGCATCTTACCTTTAACTTCCAAACGTTAAGGTAGATAACAGGTGTCTCTCCATTCTAAGTAAGACATCATTTTTACAGTGAAGAAAAAGATGATTTTAGTGTAGAATGATATGACACTAATGCTGTGCATTTCCATCATGCACAAGTAGATGAACAAACAATCACAGTGTCTTAGTAGCGGTCTTTGTGTTTTTCCACAGTGTATGCTGTGTAATGCTGTAGCACCAGGGCGTCGTGATAGCACCCTGCCTTCTGTCGCTGGGGGTGGAAAAAACACTCAAATACCCTGAGGGCTCTGGGAGCTCTCTTGCATAAATCAAATCTACTTTCAAGCTTTAAATATGTTAAACCATGAATATCAAAGGACGTCTTCTCCCCTTCAGGACGCCCTTTGAGCTTTCTGCACTTTCAAGTCTAAGATATACATTGCTTTACCGTGAAGTGGCTGTTTCATTTCACCCACACACTTAATGATAAAATACAAAACTGATGATTTTACTTTGTGTGGGAGTGTCAAGCAATACATCCAGAGCCAATATTTTGCAGTGCAGCACCACTCAAATTCTGGCACCTTTGATGTCCTGTTTGTGAAACTACTTGATGAGTTGAAAAATATGAGATAGCCCTGCTGCAGGGTATCTCTGCCCAACCCGTTTGACCGGTTGGGGTCGAGGCAGAAGAGCTGGGTTCTGTCGGAGGTTTCTTCCGTTAAAGGGAGTTTTTCCTCCCCACTGTCTCCAAGTGCTTAAGGTCTAGACATCACTTTGTAAAGTGTCCTGAGACGGCGACTGTGGTGATTTGGTGCTATTCAAATAAAATTGAATTGAACTGAAAATACAGTCACTACACATTTTTATTGCTTCTGTTCTCTGGAAAACAGATGGACAACAAAGATAAATACATAAACCTATCAGAGCTTTGGTAAGTTTTCAGTAGACTTGGTTAACACTAGAAAACTAGTTTCACTATTTGACAGACCCTTGC